>NC_092015.1:280000-287500 GCF_042242105.1 Pempheris klunzingeri | reverse complement strand
TGAACACACCTGAACACACCTGAGCACACCTACACACACCTGAACACACCTGAGCACACCTACACACACCTGAACACACCTGAACACACCTGAACACACCTGAACACACCTGAGCACACCTACACACACCTGAACACACCTGAACACACCTGAGCACACCTACACACACCTGAACACACCTGAGCACACCTGAGCACACCTGAGCACACCTGAGCACACCTACACACACCTGAACACACCTGAGCACACCTGAGCACACCTGAACACACCTGAGCAAACCTACACACACCTGAACACACCTGAGCACACCTGAGCACACCTGAACACACCTGAGCACACCTGAACACACCTGAGCACACCTGAGCACACCTGAGCACACCTGAACACACCTGAGCACACCTGAACACACCTACACACACATACAACATGGCAGCAGCAGATATTTGTAGTCCCTCAGCTCAGAGATCCCTTTGGTTCAGCTGTTAGCAACAAAGCTAATGCTAGGCTAGTCACAGAGCTAACACTACGATAGACAACAACAACCCCCCATTCAGAGGCTACTAGCCTAAAGAGCTAATCTGGCTTTTCTGTCTGTCTGTCTGTCTGTCTGTCTGTCTGTCTGTGTCTGTGTCTGTGTGCGTGCAGGACTACATCTCAGAGTTCAGGTTCCAGAGTCTGGTGGCTCAGGACCTCATCGACTACTTCCTGGGTTATTTCCCGGAGCTGAGGGACGCCGCCGTCGCCCAAAGAGAGGGTATGGGGGGGTTGTGATGTCACTTCCTCTATGTAGATGTATGTCTGACATCGCTTCCTGTGTGTTAATGTATGACTGGTGGGGCTGTGCTGTCACTTCCTGTGGGGGTGGGTGATGTCACTTCCTGGCGAGGGCTGTGATGTCACTTCCTGTGCACAGGTCTGGAGTTCGAGCGCTGGCTCAGTGAGTCCGGGCCCCCCCTGTTTGAGCCGGACCTGTCGGGGGGGGGCAATCTGATCCGGCCCGTCCAGGACCTGTGTGACCTGTGGAGGGGTGGCGACCCCCCCGACCCGCAGGACCTGGCGACCTTTGACCTTTCGGCCTGGAGCACCTTCCAGATCGTCCTGTTCCTGGACCGCATGTTGGACCGCTCACCGCTGCCGAATGGTATGCACCCCGAGTACTGCTGTGGTACTGGTACTGGTACTGGTACTGCTGTGGTACTGGTACTAGTACTGATACTGCTGTGGTACTAGTACTGCTGTGATACTTCTGTGGTACTGGTACTGGTACTGTGGTACTGGTACTGGTACTGCTGTGGTACTAGTACTGCTGTGATACTTCTGTGGTACTGGTACTGGTACTTCTGTGGTACTGGTACTGGTACTGCTGTGGTACTGGTACTAGTACTGATACTGCTGTGGTACTAGTACTGCTGTGGTACTGGTACTAGTACTGATACTGCTGTGGTACTAGTACTGCTGTGGTACTGGTACCGTCATACTGCTGATGGTAATAATCAGTGATGGTAGGAGCATGCTGATGTTGCAGTGCAGTAAAAGTACTAATACCACACTGAATGAATACTCATTTATCATTGATTGATTGATTGATTTGTTTTAATGATGCCCCCCCCCGGCCCCCCAGCTGTGATGGCAGGTCTCTCTGGCTGTTACTCGACTCTGTTTGATGGTCTGAACGCTGAAGTTCAGATCCGCTGGCTGCAGCTGGTCGTCAGGAACAGTTTCTACCCCGAACTGCACCGAGTCCGAGCCTTCCTCTGGAAACACGTGAGTACTGCAGTACTACGTCAGAACTACAGTACTATTGTAGTACTGCAGTACTACTGCCACAGAGCCTTCCTCTGGAAACACGTGAGTACTACAGTACTGCTGCAGTACTACAGTACTGCAGCAGTACTGCAGCAGTACTGTATTACTACCCCCGTTGACCCCCCCTCTCCACAGACGTCCAGGATGTACACGGTGCCGCTGTATGACGACCTGGTTTCCGGGGTGATGAAGTGCGTTGCCGTGGAGATTTTCAACCACACTCAGCGCCGCATGCATCCGAACCTCCGACGGACGCTACAGCAGATCGTGTTCCAGACCACCACCGCCCCGACCAATCAGAACGGCCCCGCCCTGTCCATCCTACCCCCCTCCCCCTCCGCCTCCCCACAGCCCGCTGCTGCCGGGGCCGCCGCCATCGCTCTGCGGGACGTCAACGTCTCTGCGTGAAGTCTGCCTGTGATTGGTCGGTCGCTCTGTAAAGGGTCATCTTCAGATCAGTGATGGACAGTGTTGCCGTGGTGACGGCTCCTGATGACTCAGAACTACAGATGCTGAACATTTGAACACTGAAGAGGCTCCGCCTCCATACGGCTCAGGGCTGCTGCTTCAACATGACCGGTCACATGACAGGTCACATGATTGGTCACATGATCGGTCACATGATCAGTCACATGACCAGATGTTTCTGTGGACTGATCTTTAAACAGCTGCTCAAACTGTGGCTGGCGGCCCTGAGACCGCTCATCTGATTGGACGCCGTATTCTTTGGACGATCTGTGGACTTTTACTCCTCCTTTAACTGGTGACTTGAAATAAGAGGTTTTATTCAGTTGGGTCATTTTCTCTTCGTCATCTTCATCAGACTTGATGAAGATCACATGATCGGTCCCTGTGAAGCTGCTCAGACTCGTGAACTGTGTTCAAATTGGCCTTTAGGTAGAAAAACTGTTCTGTGGGATAAAATCTCTGTTTTTGTCAATGGAGTCTGGTGGCTTTGAAGAGTGATATGACCTCACCAAACTCCATAGACAAAAACACTAATTCTAGTGGACTTTGCATGACTTTGCATGACAGGACTTTGCATGACTTTGGTGTATTAAAGGGTCAGTTGATCCAAAGTAACCAAAGTTATACAATAATACAAACTAACCAACAGCAGCAGAGCAGCAGCTCCTGAGTCCTGTTCTCTAAAATCCCTGTTTTAGTGAATGTAGTCTGGTGTGTGTGCTGTTTGTGGTTAAACCAAAAGGATCTTCCAGGTCTCTCTCTGTAGGGATCCTTTCCATGATGCTGTCACACACTTAGAATAACACTCTGAGCCTGTCAGTGGATCAAACAAGCTCTTTTAGTGGATCTACTGTGATCAGGTGCAGAGATCAACAGACCAGCGAAACACCTTTAGTAACTAGAAATCATTTCTTAGGAGGGGGGGGGCAGCTCGGCTCCCCCAGACTGCTACTGAGAACTTGACCATGGAGACTCTGATGCGTTCTGTTTCCTGACAGAAAGCCTCCAGAACAGACCCACTGAGTCACGATGACTCACCAGGGGTCACACACCTGTGGGTCACACACCTGTGGGTCACACACCTGTGGGTCACACACCTGTGGGTCACACACCTGTGGGTCACACACCTGTGGGCCACACACCTGTGGGTCACACACCTGTGGGCCACACACCTGTGGGTCACACACCTGTGGGCCAGCTGTGAGGCCCGATGCGTTCACTGCCTGTCGTAAGCAGTAGCTGCGTTGAAGCGGTGGCCTCCAGCGGACAGAAGGTGTCTGTAACTCTACCTCCTGACCTGGCCGACGCCAATGAGCCTGCAGACGAGAGCCGGGGCTCACTGCCATCAGAACCACCACCTTATCACTGTGACTCAGCGGTAGCAGCGACACCAGCACACTTCCTCCCACCTGAGTGGCCTTAATGCTGCGTTCACCGCAGCTGGGAACTGTTTGTCTGCGGCCCTTTTAAAGTCGATTCTGTCTTTCCCTTCAGTCAGCAGCAATAAATACGGACTGAGAAGTTCACTGACGGCCAATCAGAAAGAGACAAACGGCAATGAAAGCAAATCAGCAGAATATTACATCTGTGTTGGACACAGGAAGTGCTTTGAGGCTGAAACGTCCCAGCATTCCCAGCTGCTGTGAACGCCTCTTTGTAATGAACATTTGAGGGCAAATGAAAGTGTGAAGCTACAGGATGTTTAATCGTCTGCCTCCTGTTTCCAGGCAGTTTTAAGGTTTCTGCTCTGATGGTAATAGAAAATAAACTGACGCGTAGAACCTTTATTTTGAAAAGACAAGCATTTAAAATGTCACAACAGAAACTTTGGATTTTTGCTCAAATTCAAATAAAAAAAAAAAACAGAAATTGACCTTTCCAATCAATTCTCTGCTTTTATTTTTAAAAGATGTCCGTAGAAACCGGAAATGTTGCCTACAAAATAAAAGTGGGAGGTAAAATCAGACAAACGAACTCCTGTTTGACGATTAAAGAGCAAAAACACAAAACCACGAAATAAAGCTGAGAGCAGAATGTTTGGAACTTTGTCCTGAAGGAGCTGTTTAAATAAAGTTTGAATTATTTAACACTGAAAAAGCTGAAAGTATCTTTTCTCTAAAATAGAAAATGTGGTTCTGAAAATCCTTGAAGTTGTTTGATCTGGACGGGCGTGCCTGAGACTGACTAGTTAATTAGTAACTAATCACAGCTGTGACTGACTAGTTAATTAGTAACTAATCACACAACTGTGACTGACCAGTTAATTAGTAAACTAGTTAATTAGTAACTAACCACAGCTGTGAATGACTAGTTAATTAGTAACTAACCACACAGCTGTGACTGACCAGTTAATTAGTAAACTAGTTAATTAGTAACTAACCACACAGCTGTGACTGACTAGTTAATTAGTAACTAACCACAGCTGTGGCTGACTAGTTAATTAGTAACTAACCACACAGCTGTGACTGACTAGTTAATTAGTAACTAACCACAGCGGTGACTGACTAGTTAATTAGTAACTAACCACAACTGTGACTGACTAGTTAATTAGTAACTAACCACAGCTGTGGCTGACTAGTTAATTAGTAACTAACCACACAGCTGTGACTGACTAGTTAATTAGTAACTAACCACAGCGGTGACTGACTAGTTAATTAGTAACTAACCACAACTGTGACTGACTAGTTAATTAGTAACTAACCACAGCTGTGACTGACTAGTTAAGTAGTAACTAATCACACAGCTGTGACTGACCAGTTAATTAGTAAACTAGTTAATTAGTAAAGTAGTTAATTAGTAACTAACCACAGCTGTGAATGACTAGTTAATTAGTAACTAACCACACAGCTGTGACTGACCAGTTAATTAGTAAACTAGTTAATTAGTAACTAACCACAGCTGTGGCTGACTAGTTAATTAGTAACTAACCACACAGCTGTGACTGACTAGTTAATTAGTAACTAACCACAGCTGTGGCTGACTAGTTAATTAGTAACTAACCACACAGCTGTGACTGACTAGTTAATTAGTAACTAACCACAGCGGTGACTGACTAGTTAATTAGTAACTAACCACAGCTGTGGCTGACTAGTTAATTAGTAACTAACCACACAGCTGTGACTGACTAGTTAATTAGTAACTAACCACAGCTGTGACTGACTAGTTAATTAGTAACTAACCACAGCGGTGACTGACTAGTTAATTAGTAACTAACCACAACTGTGACTGACTAGTTAATTAGTAACTAACCACAGCTGTGACTGACTAGTTAATTAGTAACTAATCACACAACTGTGACTGACCAGTTAATTAGTAACTAACCACAGCGGTGACTGACTAGTTAATTAGTAACTAATCACACAACTGTGACTGACCAGTTAATTAGTAACTAACCACAGCTGTGACTGACTAGTTAATTAGTAACTAATCACACAACTGTGACTGACCAGTTAATTAGTAAACTAGTTAATTAGTAACTAACCACAGCTGTGACTGACTAGTTAATTAGTAACTAGCTACACACAAACGGGTAGTTTTAATAATAATTCATGTTTGGTTTCTCCTAAGAATCATCAATACTGATGATTTATTGGAAACGAAGTCCTTCCGGTGTCGGAGGAAAATAAAATGTGAGGAAGTTTCAGGACTAAAATAGAAACTGGAGTCAGCTGACAGGCTGTCGGCTTTTATTCTGAAGGTTTAGCGGAAGTGTGTACGTCACTGTTGCTGTGGTGACGCCAGCCTGACTTCCGGAGGAGAGGGAGAGCATCAGAGCCCCGCAGCAGCTGGACGGACACATCTGGACCGGAGAGAGAGACAGACGGGTGGACCGGAGGGAGAGAGACAGGCAGGGAGAGAGACAGGCAGACAGGTGTCTGTCTCTCTTTCCCAGCATCCCTCCGTCTCTCCTCCAGGCCGGTGCGGGGGGGTCCGGGCTCCGTGTTGGGGGGGCAGCATGGCGGAGGAGACCCGGGTCATCTACCACCTGGAGGACCAGGACACCCCCTACCTGATCCGGATCAACGTGCCCGCGCAGCGCGTCACCCTGGCTGACTTCAAACACGTCCTCAACAAGCCCAACGTCAAATTCTTCTTCAAGTCGGTGGATGACGACTTCGGGTGAGTCACATGACCGGTAGTATCGATAATGGTGATCGACCCCCCTCCCCCGCCCCCAACACACAGTGTCGTCATCAATCTGACCAGTGAACCAATATTCAATAATCAGCATCAACAGTGTGATCAGTGTTACTGCTGCTGTCAGCTAATCAATCAGTCTGCTACTGATGATGATGATGGTGATGATGGTGATGAACTTTGACCTTCAGCTCTTGAGCCAACATGGCCGACAGGTCCTTCAGATGCTGAAGATCATGTGATCTGATAGAAAGCTCCAGAAGAGCAGCTAAAGCTCGTTGTGGTTCAGTAAACATCTGTGATCCTTTATGTGGCGCAGAACCTTTAAAGTGACCCACAGCCGAGTCCCCGTAGTCCTCAGAGTCCCCCGTAGTCCTCAGAGTCCTCAGAGTCCCCCGTAGTCCTCAGAGTCCTCAGAGTCCCCTGTAGTCCTCAGAGTCCCCGTAGTCCTCAGAGTCCCCCGTAGTCCTCAGAGTCCTCAGAGTCCCCTGTAGTCCTCAGAGTCCTCAGAGTCCCCCGTAGTCCTCAGAGTCCCCCGTAGTCCTCAGAGTCCTCAGAGTCCCCCGTAGTCCTCAGAGTCCTCAGAGTCCCCCGTAGTCCTCAGAGTCCTCAGAGTCCCCTGTAGTCCTCAGAGTCCTCAGAGTCCCCCGTAGTCCTCAGAGTCCTCAGAGTCCCCTGTAGTCCTCAGAGTCCCCGTAGTCCTCAGAGTCCCCCGTAGTCCTCAGAGTCCCCCTAGTCCCCGTAGTCCTCAGAGTCCCCCGTAGTCCTCAGAGTCCTCAGAGTCCCCTGTAGTCCTCAGAGTCCCCGTAGTCCTCAGAGTCCCCCGTAGTCCTCAGAGTCCCCCTAGTCCCCGTAGTCCTCAGAGTCCCCCTAGTCCCCGTAGTCCTCAGAGTCCCCCGTAGTCCTCAGAGTCCCCCTAGTCCCCGTAGTCCTCAGAGTCCCCCGTAGTCCTCAGAGTCCCCCGTAGTCCTCAGAGTCCCCCTAGTCCCCGTAGTCCTCAGAGTCCCCCTAGTCCCCGTAGTCCTCAGAGTCCCCCTAGTCCCCGTAGTCCTCAGAGTCCCCCGTAGTCCTCAGAGTCCCCCGTAGTCC
>NC_092015.1:262500-265000 GCF_042242105.1 Pempheris klunzingeri | reverse complement strand
AAACGTCCTGTTTGGTTTTTATATTGATGAAGATGATGATGTTGATGAAGATGATGAAGATGATGAAGATGATGTTGATGAAGATGATGAAGATGATGTGATGGTGATGATGATGATGGTGATGAAGATGATGGTGATGAAGATGATGATATGATGTTGATGAAGATGATGTGATGGTGGTGATGGTGAAGATGATGTGATGGTGATGAAGATGATGATGTGATGGTGATGAAGATGATGGTGATGAAGATGATGTGATGGTGGTGATGATGAAGATGATGTGATGGTGATGAAGATGATGATGTGATGGTGATGAAGATGATGGTGATGAAGATGATGTGATGGTGATGATGGTGATGAAGATGATGATATGATGGTGATGAAGATGATGTGATGGTGGTGATGATGAAGATGATGTGATGGTGATGAAGATGATGTGATGGTGGTGATGATGAAGATGATGTGATGGTGATGAAGATGATGTGATGGTGGTGATGATGGTGATGAAGATGATGTGATGATGGTGATGATGTGATGGTGATGAAGATGATGTGATGGTGATGTGATGGTGATGAAGATGAAGATGATGGTGATGAAGATGATGATGTGATGGTGATGATGTTGATGAAGATGATGTGATGGTGATGATGGTGATGAAGATGATGATGTGATGGTGATGAAGATGATGGTGATGAAGATGATGGTGATGAAGATGATGATATGATGTTGATGAAGATGATGGTGATGAAGATGATGATGTGATGGTGATGATGGTGATGAAGATGATGATGTGATGGTGATGAAGATGATGGTGATGAAGATGATGATATGATGGTGATGAAGATGATGTGATGGTGGTGATGATGAAGATGATGTGATGGTGGTGATGTGATGGTGATGGTGATGAAGATGATGGTGATGGTGATGAAGATGATGATGATGGTGATGGTGATGATGATGGTGATGAAGATGATGTGATGGTGATGAAGATGATGTGATGGTGATGGTGATGGTGATGAAGATGATGTGATGGTGATGAAGATGATGTGATGGTGATGGTGATGGTGATGAAGATGATGTGATGGTGGTGATGATGAAGATGATGTGATGGTGATGAAGATGATGGTGATGGTGATGAAGATGATGGTGATGGTGGTGATGTGATGGTGATGGTGATGAAGATGATGGTGATGGTGATGGTGATGAAGATGATGTGATGGTGATGATGGTGGTGATGTGATGGTGATGGTGATGAAGATGATGGTGATGAAGATGGTGATGAAGATGATGATGATGGTGATGGTGATGATGTGATGGTGATGAAGATGATGTGATGGTGATGGTGATGAAGATGATGGTGATGAAGATGGTGATGAAGATGATGATGATGGTGATGGTGATGATGTGATGGTGATGAAGATGATGTGATGGTGATGGTGATGGTGATGAAGATGATGTGATGGTGGTGATGATGATGTTTCGGCAGGAGTCTGTGTAGAGGAGGCTGCTCGCTCTGAACGGAACGCGGCCAGGCTGCGGTCAGCTGACAGTCTGCTCCATCCGCCGACATCTTCCCTCCGACCGGGGGGGTCCGGGGGGGTCCGGGGCTCACGGCCAGACGTCCTGACGGACTGACGGCAGGTTCTCTGGGAGCCAGTCGGACAGAGAGCATCCTGAGCGGGGAGGGTAGGAGCACAGACGGGGGGGGGGGGGGGGGCAGCACCATGTCTGTCTGACTGTCTGTCTGACTGTCTGTCTGTCTGTCTGACTGTCTGTCTGGCTGCACTGCAGCAGTGGAGTCGTCACCGTCCGCCTGCTGCAGTAACGTTAGCAGGAGATGCTAACAGCTAGCCGCCGTCTCCGAACAGCCATTAGAAATCCAGAGTTTTGACGATGTGCTGCTCATCGGCTCCACAGCGTCCAGCGTGGGAGGTGAATTCATGTCCTTTATGAAGCCATAGGATCACCTTTGAATCCGGCGCTTTCAAACAGCAGCCATGGTAAATATTGTTAACTATTTTACTGATTTGTCGATGAATAACCGTATTTTTGGCTTCATCGTAACGTGTATGTGACTGGGCGCCAACATCAACCCGTAGGTTAGTGTGATTCACTCCTAACGTTTAAGGTTGAAATCTGACTGGAATTAATATTCCATGTTCGTTTATTTGTACGCCGACAGGACCAGAAGAAGCTACTTTTCCCAGCTGTTACTATGGATATATGACTATTTTTGTAGCTGAGGTCACTTAGACAAGAACACACTAAAATGTCAGATTTTTATATGGAGTTCGGAATGCGTTCTGTCGATCAGTTCTGACAGCCCGCAGCTATAACGTCATCTTCATCCAATGATCCAGAGCTGCTAACGTGGTTAGCATCTCTCTGTTTCTGTGCTGATTTATGTAGAAAGACAACAGCGGCTAAGCTAACATGCTAAGAGCAGCTCTGATGGTCATTTACCTCACAAACACGTCAAATCAATTATGTCATATGTCAG
>NC_092015.1:192500-255000 GCF_042242105.1 Pempheris klunzingeri | reverse complement strand
ACCAGCAGCTACATGCTAACCAGCAGCTACATGCTAACACTGACAGTTCCCCAGGTACATTTACTGTATTCACTGTTTTAGATGAGCTAATATTAGCATGCTAACACCAGCCTGCGTCCTCACAGCAGTGAGCCACACCGGCCCCCCACCACAACACAGCTGGGAGCCCCGGCAGGAGACTGCCCCCCCCCTGTTTTTTATTCTATTTATTTTTTCCATTTTCAGGAGATCTTCACTGAAGTGACCCCAGCGGCCCCCCAGGGCTGGTATGTTCTGGGGGGCAGGACTGACACTCAGATCAGTTGTGGTTCTGGTGGTTCTGGATGAGTTCCGGTTCTGGTCTCAGGGCTCAGTGTGAGGTCGGAGCTGTGCTGCAGTGCATGATGGGAGCCTGCCAGCAGCTTTAATGAGCTGTTTAACATGCAGCCGGATGACTTCCTGTGAAAGACGCCTGAGCAGCAGTTTGTCAGGGTGAAGGTGACCGCGGGCCGAGCGACAAACAGCACAACAAGAGACCACGAGACCACGAGACCACGAGACCACGAGACCACGAGGCATCTGCAGAACGATTAGCGTACGTCAGCAGCTTCAGCTTCTATTGTTTCAGCCGCGCTAATGACAACGACACACGAGTCCACTGTCCCACCAGACTTCAGTCAGATTAGAGCCGAATTAGTGCTCGCTCCAACGCGCCCCCCCCCCCCCCCCCCCCCGCCCCCACCAGCATTATCGCCACTCAGCTGAATGCTGACATCAGCATGCTAACATTAGCTAGTTAGCACCCAGTCCTCCCAGTGAGATCAACTCCAAACCAGAGTCACACTCTTTGTGTTCACACATCGAACTCATTCTGATCCTGAAACAATCGACACCATTAAACCATCACAGAAGAAGAAAAGCACACGAGACGACACTAACGGCTCCAGTCAAAGGAGGAAGGTCACAGTCTCCTCTTCATCACTTCCTGTGTTACAGTGAAGACTTTAATTTGGTTAATCAGCCTAAATAAACTGCAGCTGTTTCACAACATTAACCACGTCGTTACTGTTGTTACTATGACGACGACGGTCACCTGAACTAGGCTTATAATGAGAATCCAAAACTCAGTGAGCTTTATTTTGAAAGTCTAAGTGGATGTCGCATGTTAATTATTACTAATGTTAAGCTTTATTTTGAAATGTCAGTGGTCACATGGTTGGGTTGGCGTGTGCGTGCACCCACCTGGCCTGACCTGGACCCACCTGGACCCACCTGACAGCAGCTCCTGTGTTCTGTTCTCTAAAATCCCTGTTTTAGTGAATGTAGTCTGGTGTGTGTGCTGTTTGTGGTTAAACCAAAAGGATCTTCCAGGTCTCTCTCTGTAGGGATCCTTTCCATGATGCTGTCACACACTTAGAATAACACTCTGAGCCTGTCAGTGGATCAAACAAGCTCTTTTAGTGGACCTACTGTGATCAGGTGCAGTTGTCCCAAAGGATCACGTTGCAGCCATTGCAGCCCGTTTGGTGTCTGCTGGCTGAGGTGATCTACTGGACCAGTTCCAACACTTTTACTACCTACCAGTCACTCAGACACCAGGATGAGGACAGAGAGGATCATGGGTAGGAACAGGGGAGTGACCCTGTGATGCTCCTGCCTCCGTCCGTCTGTCTGGACAGCTGCTGTGGTGAAATGATGACAGATCCCCTCTGGGGCCTCCAGCTGGACCCTCAGGGCTGGGGGGTCCTGGCGTCCAGTCTGAGCCTCTGGGACTCCGGTCCGTCTCTGCGGGCTGTTTGGACAGATGTTCTGAGGGGGACAAGACAAACGCTGCACATCTGGACCGCTGCTGCTGGGAAAACACCTCTGGGTGGCCCTACCTGTGGCCCCGAGCCCCCTGAGGGCCCCCGGAGCAACAACAGGGTCCAGGTGTGGGCTCGTGTGTCTGCTGCTCCTCAGCACTCCGTGCGGACCCGGACCGCCTCCTGTTGCTGCGGCAGCCGGACGGACGCTGAGGGGTTAACTGGACTCTGTAAGGGGACACCGCTCACACACACCTGACCCCGCCCCTCCGGACAGACCCCACTGCAGCAGCGAGCGCACTGTCCGGGAAGTTCCCTCACTTTGTCCCAGAGCTGAGCAGGACGGACCGGGTCCAGGACCGGGTCCAGGTCCGGGTCCAGAAGCAGCTCCGCCCGGTCAGCCGGTCCGGAGGAGTCCGGGGGGACTCTGAGTCTCCGGACGCTGCTGCTTTCAGACTCCGGGTCGGTTCTCTGGGACCCACGAGGACCCGAAGAAACCCGAAACCACTGCGTAAAACATCTCCGCGGGCACGCGCTGCTGCTGAGGACCGACTGACCGATTGACTGATTGATTGATTGATTGACGGGCGGGTCATGTGTCGGACTGTGTAGATCCAGCTCTCATCATGGATCCCCCCCTGCTGCTGCTGCTGCTGCTGCTGCTGGTGATGATGATGATGATGAAGGTCAGTGAGCACCAGAACAGTTAATCGATTGATCAGGTGATTTGTTGTGATGATCAGTTTGATTATTAAACTGAATCTCTCTGAGTTTGTGGACTTTAGAAAAATAGAGTTTAAATAAAAAGAAACAAATAAAAATAGAGACAATAAATCACATCTAATGTGACCTTTCAAAATAAAATGCTGCATTAATGCAGCAGATAATCAGTTCATCAATAATTATCTTCCGCTGTGTGGCCCCTCAGTGTGTCTGTGCTTTGCTGCGCCTGTTAAAATCGCGTTTTTTTGACTGGAGTCTGGTGATTCTGCTGGTTCTGTTCACACCAGGAGGAGTAAAGTATTAAACATCTGAACTGAGTTCACTTCTCAAAACTCTTTCATATATTTTCACTTTCTCCACCACAAACTAAATCCTAGTTCAGTTATTTCATGTACTCATTGATGTATTTCTTCATTTTTTAAGTTATTCTAAATTTCCCATTTCAATGCAGCCTGAATAAAAGTTGTCATCAGCCTTTACACTGTGACTCTAAACGATCAAATGTGGCCTTTTATTGTGAAGGTCTGGCCCCCTGGTGTTCCTGAGAGCAGGAAGTTTGTCTGGTGGTAAACAGAGAAGATCAGAGCGCTTCGCTTTCTGTCGGAGGTTCACATGTGGGTGGCAGATATCTGAGAGGGGGGGGCACATCTGTAGAGAATCTGCTGCCACGTCTCCGACCCGAGCTGCTGCTGTTTGTTTGCTTAAATTTCTCTGAAACGTCGCCTGGAACATCAAATCATCGGCACGGAGACGAGGCCAGTCAGTCAGTTAAAAACAGGTCGTCATGGTTATCAAATTCATCCCGAATAACCCCAAAAACTAAAAGTTCATCTTCAGCTTCGGTGAGGGAGTGAAGCTCTGTGATTGGCTGGGAGCTGGTCAAATGCACCCTGGGAATCGGAGTCCACTTCAGAACTGTCAATATGCACCACACACTAAATCTAAATCCGGCAGAATATTCCGTCCTGCTCGAATCTACACAATCTCCTCTCCATCATTCTTAATGATTTTACCCAGCATGCCTCTCAGCAGTGACACTGCAGACGGGCTTAAGAGACGCAGTGTACTTAGCATATTAGCTTAGCATAGAAATTCTTGTTAATCTTGTAAACATCTGGACACCTCGGGAGACACCTGGGGGAGACACCTCGGGAGACACCTGGGAGAAACACCTGGGGAGACACCTAGGGAGACACCTGGGAGAAACACCTGGGGAGACACCTCGGGAGACACCTGGGGAGACACCTAGGGAGACACCTGGGAGAAACACCTGGGGAGACACCTGGGGAGACACCTAGGGGAGACACCTGGGGAGACACCTCGGGAGACACCTCGGGAGACACCTGGGGGAGACACCTGGGGAGACACCTAGGGAGACACCTGGGAGAAACACCTGGGGAGACACCTGGGGAGACACCTGGGGGAGACACCTCGGGAGACACTTGGGGGAGACACCTGGGGAGACACCTAGGGAGACACCTGGGAGAAACACCTGGGGAGACACCTCGGGAGACACCTGGGGGAGACACCTCGGGAGACACCTGGGAGAAACACCTGGGGAGACACCTAGGGAGACACCTGGGAGAAACACCTGGGGAGACACCTCGGGAGACACCTAGGGAGACACCTGGGAGAAACACCTGGGGAGACACCTGGGAGAAACACCTGGGGAGACACCTAGGGAGACACCTGGGAGAAACACCTGGGGAGACACCTGGGGAGACACCTAGGGAGACACCTGGGGGAGACACCTGGGGAGACACCTGGGGGAGACACCTAGGGAGACACCTGGGAGAAACACCTGGGGAGACACCTCGGGAGACACCTAGGGAGACACCTGTGGGAGACACCTAGGGAGACACCTGGGGGAGACACGTAGGGAGACAACTGGGGGAGAAATGTAGGGAGACACCTAGGGAGACAACTGGGGAAGACACGTTGGGTGACACCTGGGGAGACAACTGGGGATACACCTGGGGAGACACCTAGGGAGACACCTCAGGAGACACCTGGGGGAGACACCTCGGGAGAGACCTAGGGAGACACCTGGGGAGACACCTTGGGGAGACACCTCGGGAGACACCTGGGGAGAAAACTGGGGGAAAAATGCAGGGAGACACCTAGGGAGACAACTGGGGAAGACACCTGGGGTGACACCTTGGGGAGACACCTAAGGAGACACCTGGGGGTTACACCTAGGGAGACACCTGGGGGAGACGCCTGGGGAGACACCTGGGGAGACACCTGGGGAGACACCTGGGTGGATCAGGAGGTCTGAAGTGAACTCACAGCAGCAGGAAGTGATGTCATCAGTCAGCTCAGAGGTTCCTGATTGGTTAAAGGTCGTTCTTGGTTGTTTCGTGTTTTTCAGACTTGTGACGGTGTGACGAGAACCAAACGCTACGCCATCAACCCCGTCGGCCACAGGTGGAGCCACCACAACATCACATACAGGTAGACACCACACACAGGTGGAGTCAGGTACCATCAGCCTGACAGGCAGAACCCAGGGCCACAACACCCACAGACCAACAAACTGTCTCTCTCTCCCTGTCTGTCTCTCCCTGTCTCTCTCCCTGTCTCCCTCTCTCTCTCTCTCCCTGTCTCCCTGTCTCTCTCTCTCTCTCTCCCTGTCTCCATCTCTCTCCCTCTCTCTCTCTCTCTCTCTCTCTCTCCCTGTCTCTCTCTCTGTCTGCCTGTCTCTCTCTGTCTCCCTGTCTGTCTCTCTCTCTCTCTCTCCCTGTCTCCATCTCTCTCCCTCTCTCTCTCTCTCTCTCTCTCTCTCTCCCTGTCTCCCTCTCTGTCTGTCTCCCTGTCTCTCTCTCTCGCTCCCTCCCTGACTCCCTCCCTGTCTGTCTCTCAGGATCACTAAGTTTCCTAACACTCTGAACATGGAGGACACCAGGAAGGCGATCAGCATCGCCTTCACCAAGTGGAGCGACGTGTCTCCGCTGACCTTCACCGAGGTTACCGACGGCAACACCACCGCTGACATCACCATCGGTAGGACGAGGGGCGGAGTTTCAAAATGAAACGCCGCACGAGAAGTTTAACAACACGTGTGTGTGTGTGTGTTAGGTTTCTACACCTTTAACCACACTGACTGCTGGTGGTCTCCTCTCCATCCCTGCTTCGACGGTCTGAACGGAGAGCTGGCTCACGCCTTCCTGCCGCCGCGAGGAGAAATCCACTTCGACAACCACGAGTTCTGGATCCTCGGAAAGTCTCGATTCAGCTGGAAACAAGGTACCATTAACCAGGGGGGGCAGTGAGACACGCAGTGAGATGCGCAGGAGGACATGCAGTGAGACACAGTAGGACACGCAGTAAGACATGCAGTAAGACATGCAGTGAGACACAGTAGGACACGCAGTAAGACATGCAGTAAGACACGCAGTGAGACATGCAGTAAGACACGCAGTGAGACATGCAGTAGGACACGCAGCAGTGCTTCAGGGTGATATTGACGCATCGTGTTGACGCAGGTGTTCTCATCATGTCAAACATCATGTGACCCTGCAGGCGTGTGGCTCAATGACCTGGTCCAGGTGGCGGCACATGAGATCGGTCACGCTCTCGGCTTGTGGCACTCCAGAGACCCTCAGGCTCTGATGCACCCCAACGCCACGTACACAGGTCAGAGGAACATCGCCCAGGACGACGTCTGGGGCATCCAGAGGCTCTACGGTAATGTCTCCCACCACCGCCGTCCCTCATAGCGAGGTCCACAGGTACCAAACAGGTACCATACAGGTACCAAACGGGTACCATACAGGTACCATACAGGTACCAAACAGGTACCAAACGGGTACCAAACGGGTACCATATGGGTACCAGGTACCAAGCGGGTACCATACGGGTACCATACAGGTACCAAACACATCGTCCGGACAGAAGTTGCAGCTTTGCCATAAAACACTTCTGACCATGAATCCAACTCTTTGCTGTTGGTCGTCCTCGTTGCTGTGACATCACAGTTTGTAAAAGGTGTCACGCCCGTGCCATGACCTGTTTCAAATGGGTTTCAGGTGAAGTTCATATGGTTTCAGTGTACGTACACATCACACCCGCTGATATGGAGCAGCTTTTTATTGCGGCTCTAAACTGCAGGGGGCACTCCAGAGTCAATTCAAGTCATTAAATGATGGTTCGCTAACCTCACTAGCATCGTCAACACTTCCTGTAGTTTCACAATAAAGGTCCAGTGTGCGTTTCTAACCCCAAAAGGAAAGAACCCGATGTCCTGAGCGGTCACAGATTACATCATGATAATGACAATAGGAAACTTTATTTGTGCAGCAGTTTTCAAAAACAAAGTTCCAAAGTTCTTCATGTGGTTAAAAACAGTTCAGGAGTTCTGAGGTGAATCAAACCAGATCCTTCAGATAAAAACAAAATGAAAGAATAAAATAAGCAGGAATAGAAATAAGAGCAGTAACGGTAATAAATGATAAGAAGTAAGAAACGACTGGAAGCACTTTAACCTGTTTGTTTGGAAAATAACAAAACTTTGACACTGAAAAGAAGTTGGTTTTTCTAAGTAAAACTAAAATCCAACACTGCCAGTGGACCACACTGGATTACAATGTAGTGCACTGGACTACATTGTAATTCAGCAAGGTACAGTATAGTACAGTGCACCACACTGTAGTAGTGTAGTATAATGTAGTCCAGTGTAATCCAGTGTAGTATAATGTGGTCCAGTGTAGTACAGAGTAGTATAATGTGGTCCAGTGTAGTCCAGTGCAGTATAATGTGGTCCAGTGTAGTACAGAGTAGTATAATGTGGTCCAGTGTAGTCCAGTGCAGTATAATGTGGTCCAGTGTAGTCCAGTGTAGTATAATGTGGTCCAGTGTAGTACAGTGTAGTACAGTGTAGTATAATGTGGTCCAGTGTAGTACAGTGTAGTCCAGTGTATCAAAGTATACTACATTGTAGTACTGATTCTTTTCCTCCAGTGGAGGTTGTGGAATCTTGTTCCAGCTCTGACGGCGTCCGTGTCGGGTTGCAGGTTGTCTGGATAAAAAGCGGGTCTGTGATCCGTGGGCTCGACTCGGCTTCTGCGAGCGGAGGAAGACATTCATGAAGAAGAACTGTCCTCAGCGCTGCGACCTCTGCTACGGTGAGACCTCATCAGTCCAGTTTCCTGCTCCCTCTGAAACCCGATGAGCCTCCTGCGACTCGCTCTACTATGAAACTCATTTCCTGTCTTGCAGAGCCTCTCGAAGCAGTTACCACGCCGACACCGCCTCCGGCCAACGTCAAGATCAAGATGGTTCCCCGGGGGAAGGTGGTGGGCTTCCGCTGTGGAACCAAAAACCCCCGCTCACCACCCAAAGTCAGGTCAGCTGATTGGTCCTCAAAGCACGACGATCAAACACGATCGATGAGGGGCTGCAGTCGGTCAACAAGTTCACTGAAACAGAAAAAACAGAGAAGATCAGAAAAGATTCACGTTTTAGAGGCTGAAACCAGAGAATTTACTCAAACGGATCAAAATATCTACTGCTAATGATGAGAATTGGACCCACACTCAAACTTCACAGACAAATCCTCAACACGCAGTCCATCTCTTCTTTCAAGCTTCAACCATATCTCACGGTCTTCCTCCGCAGGTGGAGTCATTCAGTTATCATGTGACCAGTGTGATTTCAGTCATGTGATAACAGGTGGGTGAGATGATAACTGAGGAAGGCCTTGAGATGTGGCTAAAAGCTTTGGAAACGTCAAGTAAGCTGGTGTAAATTCTCAAATTCTCGTGACCACACGGACACGGACAGGAATTGTAACAGCAGGGTTTTAACCCTGGGTCCTCTCTGTCCTACCTGGTGTCTGAGTGACTGGTAGGTAGTAAAAGTGTTGGAACTGGTCCAGTAGATCACCTCAGCCAGCAGCCACCAAACGGGCTGCACCAGACTCCACTGACAAAAACAGGGATTTTACTTCATAGAACACAGGAGCTGCAGGTCTGCTGCTGCCTCCATCCGTTAGTTTGCAAAGGATCACGTTGCAGCCATTGCAGCCCGTTTGGTGGCTGCTGGCTGAGGTGATCTACTGGACCAGTTCCAACACTTTTACTACCTACCAGTCACTCACACACCAGGATGTGGACACAGAGGACCCAGGATTGAAAACACCAGTTATCCTTTAACACTGTTTCAAAACCTGCTAAATAGAAGCCTCTGGAATTAATTAGGAAATGAAACCAGTGTTATTGTTGAAGACAGACATATTTTTCAGGGTGTGAGACAGAATAACAGACATCACTGATTACATCAGGACACCAGGTAACCTTGGTGACCATGTGACCCGCCTCGCTCTGCTGTCGAGGCCTTTCTGACCGTTTCACAGACTTCTAGTTTTTATGAGACGTGATTATATGTGATAATATCCGATTAATTCATATGAACTCTACGACAGCGAGTCGGGGGGGGGGGGTTATTGAATATTATTTGAAAATAAGAATGAGGGGCTGCCGGCGCCCCCTACAGGCTGCAGTGTTCACAGCCAAAGGTCACGGGCTGAATTCACTCAGCGCCGTCATCCTCTCTGTTTCGTCCAGCTGGTATAAAGATGGCGAGCAGATCCTGACCTCCATCCCCGGCTACATCGTCATGAAGGACAGAGACCTCCGCATCGTCGCCAACGAGTTCAACGAAGGCGTCTACACCTGCCGCGTCCATCGCCGCGGAGACATCGTGTCCGCCAACTCCTGGGCCATCCGCCTGAAACCAGAGCAGCCGTCCAACAGCTGAGGATGGCGACGGGTCGGACGGACGGACAAAATGATGGGCGAAGGAACGACAGATCTACAAGTGGACCGCCACATACCCATAGTACTTGTGGCGTGACGTCTCCACAAGCCTTCTAATGTGATGCTGTGTACCATCAATGTCCCAGCAGGATGTCCTGTCCTTGTAATCTTGATAATGGGCTGTCAGGTACCCATAATCCTGTATGATGTCATGTCCCTGTAATCATTTTGGCAGGACGTGTCTTCATAGTCCTCCTAATGGGAGGATTATCAGCCTGGACGACATCATACTGTTGTAATCTTAACCTGTAATCCTCCATGACGTCTTCATAATCGTTTCTGTCCAACATCACGTCCTCCTAATCCTGAATGACTTCATGTATCTGTCGTGGCGTTATGTGTTGACGTCATGTCCTCGTGTGTACCCATAATCCTGTAGAATGTCTCGTACCTGTGCTACTCGTGGCGTGGCACCCTGTCCCTGTACTTATCTCAGTGGAACATCTTGGCCTCATAATCCTGTGGAACATCATATACCTGAAATCCATTTGGCATAAAAATCATGTGGACGCAGTGTAATGTCCTCATTAACCTCCTGTAAAACGTCATGGACTTTTCTATTATCACAGTAATGTCTTTATTCCATCACTCCCAGTGTGGCGTGATGTCCCTGGGTTCATCTCAACATGTTCTCATAAACATCTTTTCTGGACGTCACGTCCTCATAACTCTCCTGATGAGATTACAGGAACTCATAATCCTGCACGATGTCATACACCTGTGATCCTTACTGAATGATGTTATGTACCCATAATTCCAGTGGGACCGAATTCACTGTGACACCAAGAGGAGGCGGCGCTTTGTTCTGCTTCGTTTTATTTTTTAGGTTAGCCACTAGCAAGGTCGGCTCTGATTCAATATTTGGTGACGAGTCAAACATTAATACCACGCGATGCCGTTGAGTGAAATGATAACAGTACAGACTCAGCTGTGTCCTCACGTGCCTGTAGAAACACCTTTTATCTCCTGAATAACCCCCCCCCAGTGGCCACGGTCGGTACCGCAGGTCACGTGACATCCTCCCACACACTCAATACAACATTAAATGCAGGTTTCTGGGCGTCTCACACAGTCTGAAGTGACTTTTGGCATCGTTAGGACCTATTAGGTCCAACAGAAGCAGCATGGGTACATTCTTCGGTGACGGACTTCGTCGTCTGAGTCCAAAACCACAGAAACCTGAAAAACCTGTTTGCTGGGAAACAATCCGATGTGACATCTTAGAGAAAACTTCAATGTTTGAGATGTTCAGATTTCTCGTGTCGTTTGAACACTTTGACAGTCAGCTGCTGAGCGGACTGTCAAAGTGTTCATGAGGAACATGTTTGGGTCCGATAGCAGCTTCTTTAGACCTGGATTCACTTACTAACCCTTACGAAGACACTCAGGTAGAGCTCAGCCAATCACATCGTCTCGTGTTTAGTCTGAGCTCAGCCAGGTAGACAGGTAGACAGGTAGACAGGTGGACAGGTAGACAGGTGAACAGGTAGACAGGTGGACAGGTAGACAGGTAGACAGGTGAACAGGTGGACAGGTAGACAGGTGGACAGGTGGACAGGTGAACAGGTAGACAGGTGAACAGGTAGACAGGTGGACAGGTGAACAGGTGGACAGGTAGACAGGTGGACAGGTGAACAGGTAGACAGGTGGACAGGTAGACAGGTAGACAGGTGAACAGGTGGACAGGTAGACAGGTGAACAGGTGGACAGGTAGACAGGTGGATAGGTAGACAGGTGAACAGGTAGACAGGTGGACAGGTAGACAGGTAGACAGGTGGACAGGTAGACAGGTAGACAGGTGAACAGGTGGACAGGTAGACAGGTGAACAGGTGAACAGGTGGACAGGTGGACAGGTAGACAGGTGGACAGGTGGACAGGTGAACAGGTAGACAGGTGGACAGGTGAACAGGTGGACAGGTAGACAGGTGGACAGGTAGACAGGTGAACAGGTGGACAGGTAGACAGGTGAACAGGTGGACAGGTAGACAGGTAGACAGGTGAACAGGTAGACAGGTGGATAGGTAGACAGGTGAACAGGTAGACAGGTGGACAGGTAGACAGGTAGACAGGTGGACAGGTAGACAGGTAGACAGGTGAACAGGTGGACAGGTAGACAGGTGAACAGGTGAACAGGTGGACAGGTGGACAGGTAGACAGGTGGACAGGTAGACAGGTGAACAGGTGGACAGGTAGACAGGTGAACAGGTGGACAGGTAGACAGGTGGACAGGTAGACAGGTGAACAGGTGGACAGTTATTTTTTTCCGACATTTATTTTTAACCTTGTCTGAAAGTGACAGTTTGACGGCTCACTGAAGGATTTAATGTTTTACAGGTGTTAGTAGCTTTTCTCCAGAGATCATCAGAGCTGTCAGGAGTCCACAGGAGAAGCTGTTCGCTTTGTGCCTCAGTGTGTTTAGTGCACAGGAGTCTGTCTGTCTGTCTGTCTGTCTGTCTGTCTGTGTATTTTTATGAAAATCTGGTTCCTGGATCAGTTTCCTCAGTCTCCAAGCTGCAAGTTGCTCTTTAACAACTGAACATAATAATCAGTTCATCAATGACATGATCAATTAGTTTGGATTACTGAGCTGTTCATTCATCAATCATAACAAAACCTCAGCTGATGATAGACTCAATAACCAGTTATCACCAGATTATAGGTGATCAATAAACCAGTTATCACCTGTCAATAGACTGGTCATAACTGTCTATAAACGAGGCAACACTAAACTCTCAAATTTTTGAATGGAGTCTGGTGTGGAGGCAGGAAACAGGTAGGTTGTTCTGAGTGTATTTCCAGGTGTGTCAGATCACTGCGAACACCTGGACTGATGCATTGTGGGTTAGAGACGCACACTCAGACCGCCCTATTGGTCCCTGCTCGGTTTCCATGGTAACAGCACCATCTAGTGGACGAACAGAGCTCAGAAAACTCTGGTTCAGACCTGTTGGACTCCAGGGACGGCTGTGGTCCAGTCATGAGGAAGATCATCCTCCCTCCTCCACCTCCATCCCACAGGTAACCAGACTACAGGGACACGGAGCTCCACCTCCATCCCACAGGTAACCAGACTACAGGGACACGGAGCTCCACCTCCATCCCACAGGTAACCAGACTACAGGGACACGGAGCTCCACCTCCATCCCACAGGTAACCAGACTACAGGGACACGGAGCTCCACCTCCATCCCACAGGTAACCAGACTACAGGGACACGGAGCTCCACCTCCATCCCACAGGTAACCAGACTACAGGGACATGGAGCTCCACCTCCACACCAGATCACAGTAAACTCACAACATGAGACGTCCCGACCAGACAGACCAGCCTGACCCCCTCTGGTCCTGACCTGGGACCAGCCTGACCCCCTCTGGTCCTGACCTGGGACCAGCCTGACCCCCTCTGGTCCTGACCTGGGACCAGCCTGACCCCCTCTGGTCCTGACAAACCACACAAAGGTTCCAGAGACTGTGCGTCATCTTCAAATGAAACTTTATTCAGTGAACATAGTTCAGGTGACGCTGCACACGGTGCAGACACACCTGTCACACCTCCACACTTCTGATTCAAAACACCTTCATCTCACACTGAGTGTGTGTGTGTGTGTGGGGGGGGGTAACGGGAGGAGAGAGTTAGGACAGACATCATCATCTTCATCATCTTCATCATGGTCGTGATGAAGCTGGAATGTGGGTCAGACTCCAGGTGACCTGGACTGGAGGAGCATGTAGGAACCTTAAACCTGGTTTTGGTCCCTGGTTTACAGGAGCAGCCCCCCCGCCCCCCCCAGTACTGATAAGGTGTACCTGGGGGGCGGCGGGGCTGCAGCCCAGGTAAACAGAGGAAGGCACGTGTGTGGCAGAAACAGTGAGAAGGTCAGCGGGCGGCGACACGTGAGTCAGCACAGATAAGGGGGGGGCGTTGGTCAGGAATGTTTTGGTCGGTCCATTCGGCTGTTGCGGGGGTGGGGGGGTGGGGGGGTGGCGGCTCCTCAGTTGTTGACGTGTTGAGCTGCGCCGTGGTGGCCCCGCCCCCTGCTGGTGACATCACTACATGCCCATCCTGATGCTCTGGATGATCTGGAAGATGGCTGCCGACAGCGAGAACACGGCGAGTCAGACACACGGCACGTCACATGACCTAACATCAGCATGACCACATGACCTGCTAACACCTGCTGACACCCTCACGCTGTCTGTGCGGTATGAATAACGTCCTGTCTGTCTGTCTGTCCTGGGTGTTAATAAAGTTTTCTACTGTTTGTTGTTCCTGGTTTCAGGTCTGAGCGATAAAGTTTTATTTCAGTCTGGTTAATGATTGACAGATGAACAGCCCCCACCCACAGGGACACTTCCTGTCAGGTGACCTTTGTTCCACCAACCGTCTGTTAGAGAGGCCTGCTGGTGTCTGATGGCTGTGGGGGGGGTCTCAGGTGTTTGTTAAACTAATAAAGTTTTACTCCTTTAAAACATAAAATAGTGTTTTAAGAACATCAGTCAGGACCTGGACCTGGACCTGGACCTGGACCTGGACCTGGACCTGGACCAGGACCTGGACCTGGACCTGGACCAGGACCTGGACCAGGACCTGGACCTGGACCTGGACCTGGACCTGGACCGGGCAGCAGACAGAACTAATCGCTCACAGACCTCCTCGTCGTTGGAATAACAAAAGAAGAATTTATCTCATATCTCAAATAAACAGGAAGTGATGTTCAGGGTCGCCGTGTGTTCGCGACAGGACGATGAAGAGGAGGAGGAGGAGGAGGAGGAGCAGCAGGAGGAAGACTAGGAGGAGGAGGAGGAAGACTAGGAGGAGGAGGAGCAGCAGGAGGAAGACTAGGAGGAGGAGGAGGAGGAGCAGCAGGAGGAAGACTAGGAGGAGGAGGAGGAGGAGCAGCAGGAGGAAGACTAGGAGGAGGAGGAGGAAGACTAGGAGGAGGAGGAGCAGCAGGAGGAAGACTAGGAGGAGGAGGAGCAGCAGGAGGAAGACTAGGAGGAGGAGGAGGAGGAGCAGCAGCAGGAGGAGGAAGACTAGAAGGAGGAGGAAGACCAGGAGGAGGAGGAGCAGCAGGAGGAAGACTAGGAGGAGGAGGAGGAAGACTAGGAGGAGGAAGACCAGGAGGAGGAGGAGCAGCAGGAGGAAGACTAGGAGGAGGAGGAGGAAGACTGACCTGATCCACAGACGACGAAGATGAAGAGGGCGAGCAGCCAGGGACCCACACCTTTATCCTCCATGATGTTCCTCTGGAGACACAGACACACACACACACAGACACACACACACACACACACACACACAGACACACACAGACACACACACACACACACACACACACACACACACACAGACAGACACACACACACACACACACACACAGACACACACACACACACACAGACACACACACACAGACAGACACACACACACACACACACACACAGACAGACAGACACACACACACAGACACACACACACACACACACACACACACACACACAGACAGACAGACACACACACACACACAGACACACACACACACACACACACACACACACACACACACACAGACACACACACACACACAGACAGACACACACACACACACACACACACACTAATGATCAATACAGTCTCTGTACTGAACTGATCACATCATTGATCTGCTGATCAGGTCTGGCCTGATATCTGAGGACTGATCTTCACATGGTGTCAACTAATCGATAAGGAGAGCGATCATCCAGTCAGAGAGCAGCCAGTAACCGGTAGTGATCGATGTTATTGATCAGGCATTGATTTACATTCAGCTTCAGACGTAAAGGGCACTTCCGCCCCCCCGTAGTGAACAGCTGTTGTTAAACTCACCGCTGACTTGGCCACGTTTCCTCTCTGCGTGATGTTCTTACTGTGCTTCTCATTCGCCATCCGGATCCTCTGCTTGGCCACCATCTTGTCTTCTTCTTCTTCTTCTTCTTCAGGGGTCTTTACGAAGGGTCTGTGGACTCCTCTTCCTCTCCTCTTCCTCTCTGATGCTTCACTCTGACTGCGGAGCTTCTTCTTCTGTCTACGTACTCAAAAAGCTGAAACCACGCCCCCTCCCACCACCGCAGGAAGTACGTCAAGTCACTGCGTGTCAAAATAAACCTTCCTGTCCGTTCTTTCAAAATTAAGTCCACCGAGATTTCTTTTCTCACTCACAAATAAATGATTCATTTGATGATGCAGTCAGGAAAGGTCCACATACGTACATCAAATTGTAAAAGTATTATTTTATCGTTGTTAATAATAACAATAATGATGATAACAATTTCTATAGCAGCTTTAAAAACACAGAGAAAGAGAAAGAGTGGAAGAGACAGAATCAGGACAAAGTGAAGGGAAAGTTTAGAAAAGAAGATGAAAAGACACAAAACCTCCGGAGAGATGACAACATGAAAGAGACGATTAAAAACATAAAGACATGTAAATATAGGCCTAATGTGGTAAAAGGTGAGGACACTGGGCTGTCAGGGGTCACACACTCTGGGGGGGTGAGGGTCTGTTCAACACGTCTTTATTGTGAATGTTCTTCTTGTGAATGCTTTGAATCAAACAAAAGTTTTAGTTGACACTCGGTGCTTTTACGTTGAAAGCGGAAGTCGCCCCTCTATCGGTTGCTGTCCGACATCTTGCCGCAGCTGTTAAACTTCAAACATTTAGAAAGCCAGTCCTACTCTTATCTATTGAACATTTTGGTTATTATAGGTGATAAAATCGTCAAAGTGTGTTTCAGAATAACTAATTCACCGCCACGCTGAAAACAGTGGGCGGTCCGAGTGTCGGACGGACTGTATGCTGATGTGGCACTCAGCGACCCGCCCCTTCAACACTTACGCACTTCCGGGAGACGACTTTTCTTCTTCCGGCACACGTAAACATGGCGCCCCCCATCCCGCTGTTAGCAGGTGGGTAAATTCAGTTTTCATTGAAGTATGTTGTTGTTTTTTTAGAGCGTTTACTCCGATATTTTGACGAACAACCGCTGGAAGTCAAATGTCAGCGAGCCCGATAGTCCTCCGTTCTTTTAGGTAGAATAAATCTTACACCAAACTCAGTGTAAAATCTGGCATTTTGTTGTTGATTTGTTTGTTTTTTTACAATACCTATATGTTCTAAAAGTAAATTATAGTCTTTAGTGACATCAGTAGAGTCTTTGATTTATTCGGAATAAATAGAATTTCTAAGTATCGATCCAATAAGACAAATCATGGTCCAAACCTGAACACGGTGTCCGCTCTCTGTGTAAGAAAAGTGGAAATCGCGGATGAGCTGGGTACAAACGGTGAAAAGCCAGCGAAGCTGTGGCTGTTTGAAAGGTTGCATTCATGCCGAATTGAAGATAAACACTTGTCGGTAGAGGAAATATTTTCAGTATCATTTTAAATAACCGGCATCTCAGCTAGTAAGCATGGATACTTCAAATGAATTAATTTCCCTATGAAGTTTGGCAGACCGTGGCAAACTTCCAATTGCCTCGATTACACATTAAACCATACTCCGTTTAAAATGTGACGTTTTGTGCTGTCTGATTTTAATGTGCAGAGTAGCCTATTTGGGTTTATTCAGCCCAATTGGAGTCTACATGTAGGTTCACTTACTCTGGTAAAGAATGAAGTTAAACGATGTTAGAGGAAGAGTTGAGACTAAATTAAAGACTGACTGACTCAGCTGCTCCCAGTAGAACTGTATGTGTTTGGTCTTTTAGCCAGTTAACTTCAAATTAATACATTTCTAAATGAGGTTTGGTCACTGTGTGACCCTCTCACTCTCACTGATGGTAATCAGTCTGACTGCTTTAGATCATGGCAGGGCTCCATCATCTTATCAATCACTGATTAATA
Source organism: Pempheris klunzingeri (assembly GCF_042242105.1). Classification (NCBI taxonomy): domain Eukaryota; kingdom Metazoa; phylum Chordata; class Actinopteri; order Acropomatiformes; family Pempheridae; genus Pempheris; species Pempheris klunzingeri. Next base: position 237,801 of record NC_092015.1, on the reverse strand, counting down.
CTGATTGAATCTAATCAGTAACTAATGATCAAAACTGCCTCCATCAATACAGAACAGGTAACTGCCCCACTTCATTTCTACTTTCAGAAAAATCAGATGAACACAAAAGTGACTGGAACAAAGACTGAAACTTTACTTGAGTTGACTTCATTGTTTTTAAAGGCCGTTACTGATTGGTCCTCAAGTATCAGCTGATGTTTCTGATCCATGTCTTCTCCCGTTTCAGTGCGAGGATCTGATGGAACGACTCTGCTCTGCGGCCCTCCAACGTGCGAGCAGCACTCGGCCTTCCACAGGTAAGCACGCCCACCGTCGACGTCGCCGCGTGACATGGCCGCGACATCACCATGACATCACCCTCATGTGCGTCTGTGTTTGTGTCTCAGAGACTCTCGGCTCAGCAGGTGTCTCACCTTCAGCAGAGACGGGACGCTGTTCGGCTGGTGCAACGGAAACAAGTAACCAATCACACCCTCGCCAGAGCTGCCAGCACACACGTCCACAGTGACAATAATAATACAACTGCAGCATCGCAGTGACGCGTGTGACAACGTGTGTGAAACAAAGATGATTGTCACAGTTATGATGTGGAACATCACCGACTCTGCCTGTCTCTCTACCTGTCTGTCTCTCAGTGTGTCTGTGGTAAAGTCTTCAGATGGCTTCGTCATGTCGACCTTTGACCTCCCAAAGACGTCTCTGCTGGACTTTTCTCCTCTGGGCAGCATCCTGGTCACCTGGCAACCGTACAGCAGTAAGAGACGCAGTGAGACAGTTAGAGACGCAGCGAGACCAGACAGTTAGTGATACAGTGAGACAGCCATGCTTAACGTGTGTGTGTGTGTTGCAGAGGGTCCAGACTGTCCTCAGGGGGACGCCAACCTCCAGCTGTGGGACTTAGAGAGCGGAAAGCTGATCAAAGCTCTGTACCAGAAGAAGGTGGACGCATGGTGAGACAGACAGACAGAGAGACACAGACAGAGAGACAGAGGCTGTCTGTGATCGGCTGTCTGTGATCGGCTGTCTGTGATCGGCTGTCTGTGATTGGCTGCAGGTGTCCCAGCTGGTCAGAAGATGAGCAGGTGTGTGCGAGGAGCGTCAACAACGAGCTTCACTTCTACGAGAACAACGACTTCAGTAAGACACCAGATTAAACACAGACTGGGGGGTGGAGACGGTCAGTGGACCTGAGGGTGTGTCTCTCTCCTCAGACGCCATCGCCAACAAGCTGCACATGCAGAAGGTGTCGGACTTCGTGCTGTCTCCTGGAGGTCAGCCCAGCAAGGTGAGCACCGCCGCCGTCCGCCGGCAGAGACGGCAGGAGGCTCACATCTGACCCTTGTCCCGTGCGTCCTCTTTGTCCCCTCCAGGTAGCGGTCTACGTCCCGGGCAGTAAAGGAGCGCCGTCGTTTGTGCGTCTGTATCAGTACCCGGTCCTGGGGGGGCCCACCGCTGCACTGGCCAACAAGAGCTTCTTCAAGGCCGACAGGGTCACCATGCAGTGGAACAGGAAAGGTGGGACACCAGGACCGACTCTGGTCCCGGAAGGCCCGGAGGTCCTGGACTATTCATGTTTTCCAGCGTCACTGAACTAAACTAAATGCTGCTGCTTCTCTCTCTCAGCGTCTGCGGTTCTGGTGACGGCGAGCACTGAGGTCGATAAAACTGGAGCTTCTTATTATGGAGAGCAGACGCTGCATTACCTGGCTGTTAACGGGGAGACGGCTCTGGTCCAGCTGGGTGAGGACGCCTTACTGGGACTGACAGCATGTTACACACTCAAGGTTTTTAACCCTGGGTCCTATCTGTTCATATCCTGGTATCTGAATGACTGGTAGGTACTAAAAGTGTTGGAATTGGTCCAGTAGATCATAGATAGCTACAAACACACCAGACTCCACTAACAAAAGCACTCATTTTACTTCACTGAACACAGGAGCTGTTTGTGTTGTTGTGTGTCACACAGATGTTGTGTTGGGTCCAAACTGAGCTTTAAAACACCAAAGTCTCACAGTAACACAAACACACTGACTGATGGAGGCAGCAGCAGAGCAGCAGCTCCTGTGTTCTGGGAGCTAAAATCAGTGTTTTTGTGAATGGAGTCTGGTGTTGAAGAGGGCGATATAATGGCTGTTTGTGGTCAGCGGACTCAGCAGGACTTAGTGGACCCAGCAGGACTCTCTGGTTGCTGAACTCTTTTTTTTCTGTGTTTAAACAGCGAAGAACGGTCCGATCTACGACGTGGCGTGGAGTCCGAACTCTGCAGAGTTCTGCGTGGTGTACGGCTTCATGCCGGCCAAAGCCACCGTGTTCAACCTGAAATGTGACCCGGTGTTTGACTTTGGAACGGGGCCGCGGAACGCTGCCTACTACAGGTGAGAACACACCCGTCCTGCGTGGGGTCACTGCGTCAGTCACGCCACCTGCTGAGGCTGGCCTGATTCCGTTGACAGATGTCCTGACAGTGTGGTCCTTCCTGTTTTCAGCCCTCAGGGGAACATCCTGGTCCTGGCCGGCTTCGGGAACCTGCGGGGTCAGATGGAGGTCTGGGACGTGAAGAAGTACAAACAGGTGAGCAGCAGCGGCAGCAACACAAACACGATAATAAGCGGATGTAGACGAGCACGGACACCAGGGTCTCACCTTTCATTTGTTCCACTCATGGTCAGGTGTTATTTCAGACTGACAGGGAGCAGAGAACAGAACATAGAACAGAAATAACCAGCAGAAACATTTGGTCGGTCAGAAACGGGTTTAACAGCCAACACTCACCGTGACACGAGCACAGAAGAATCAAAAGACAAACACAATAATTCACCATCAACCAGGGACAAACATTATCTGATGGTTGACTTGATCTAATTCTTCTTTTTTACATTCTTTAAACTGACTGTTATTTATAAAACCACTTAAATCGATTTCTACAGAACTCCACAGTTTGATGCCGACCACAGATGTACATGTCTGCTCTAAACTAGTCCGTTCACACGCTTAAAATTAAATTGGCTACTGTGATCCGACTTTAACAAATTCTGGTAATTACCTGGTATATTATTTTTGTAACTATTGAGGCTTGGAACTCAAGCAACTCTCTAAGTTTCAGTAGTCCTGACTACTGAATAAAGAAGAACCAACGCTGTGTACCTGGAACTTCGGTCCAGTAAATCAATAAGAGGCCCATGAGTGGAGACCTGAGGAACACCAACATCTGGCCAAGTGGTCACTGGTTACTCTCCAATTGTCTCCAAACTAGTAGCTCTTCACTAGACAGAACATCAGTAACACAAAGGCCCAGATGGTCAACTGTGTGACAGCATCATGGAAAGGATCCCTACAGAGAGAGACCTGGAAGATCCTTTTGGTTTAACCACAAACAGCACACACACCAGACTACATTCACTAAAACAGGGATTTTAGAGCTGCTGTTCTGCTGCTGCCTCCATCAGTCAGTGAGTCTGTGTTGTTGTGCAACTTTGGTGTTTTAAAGAATTAGTTCAGATCCAACATCAACAACACAAACAAACATAGAGGCAGCAGCTCTTGTGTTCATGGAGGCCAGCAGGCCGTCCTGTAAACTCAAGACAGTTTACAGCCACACGGGAAAATAACCTCTCTGGACCTGTTTTAAAATGGATCTTCATGAAATTGGCATTTCACACACAGAAACAACCCTTTAAAGTAATGTGTAAATCGGACTAGTCACTGCACATTAAATGGAAGAATGTTAATATTAAATGTCAGAGGACCGATGATTGAGCCCTGAGGAGCTCCTCTCGTCTGAACCAGGTTCAGCCAGGAGGCAGTCTGATGGTCACATGTAGATTTAACCTCCGGTCTCACCTGTCTGTCCACCCAGGTGTCCAAACCTCAGGCCCCAGACGCCACACATTTCTCCTGGTGTCCTGACGGCGAGCATGTTGTCACAGCGACGTGTTCTCCTCGTCTGCGGGTAAGTAATGGTTATAAGATCTGGCACTACACCGGCTCTGTGCTGCACAAATGGGATGCGGCGGCCGGCTCAGAGCTGTGGGAGGTCCGCTGGCAGCCGTTCCCCGATGGCAGCTTCCCCGAACAGGCCGTCAGGTACCAGGCGGCGCCCAGCCAGCTGGGAACCACGCAGGCTCCGCCCACACAGGCATACCGCCCACCTGCACTGAGACACCTGCCCGCCAGCGCCAGCACCAAACTGGTAAGGAGCCAGGGCTGAGGTGATGATGATGAAGATGATGAAGGTGATGTGATGATGAAGGTGGTGATGATGGTGGTGATGCTGATGATGAAGGTGATTGATGAAGGTGGTGATGGTGGTGATGATGATGATGCTGTGTGTTCCAGCATGAGGAAGAGCCCCCTCAGAACATGCGTGGGGGGGCTTCGGGGGAGAGGAGTTTGTCTAAATCGGCTCTGAAGAACCAGAAGAAGCGAGAAGCCAAGAAGGCAGCGAAACAGGTGAGGAGACGTCAGCCAATCAGACACTCACCTGTCCCGTTTGACACCCCTGAGTCTGTTAACCGTCTGATACCGACCCCCCCACAGGACGCCAGGCCCGAGCCCGAACCCCCATCTGACCCTGCCCCCCTCATCAACAGCCACTCAGAGCCCAGCAGTGGCGACCCGGAGACGGACAAGAAGATAAAGAACATAAAGAAGGTGAGGTGGAGCTCAGGTGGAGCTCAGGTGGAGCTCAGGTGTGCTGTGCTGTGATTGGCCAATGTCTCATAGTGTGTTTGTGTCTCTCAGAAACTTAAAGCCATTGAAGAGCTGAAGGAGCAGCAGGCTGCCGGGAAAGTCCTCCAGAAGAACCAGGTGACGTGGGGGGGGGGGGCAGGGACAGCACCCAATCAGAGAGCGGGACAGTGTGACTACATTATCAATATTATTATTGATCTAATTGGTAATAAGTGTTTGGTGATCAATGGTCAGTGATGAGGTGTGATTTGTTCCAGATGGAGAAGGTGCTGAAGGAGGATCAGCTGCTGACGGAGCTGCAGGAGCTACAGGTCACACAGTAGAGGACAGGCCACGCCCCCGACAGGAAAAGCCACGCCCCCGACAGGAACACCACACACGCTGTTTCTCTTCCTCCCCGCTGACATGTTCAACGTTTTCTCAGTTTTCATTACCTGGACAGGTGAGGGGTGGGTACTCTGCTGAGGGGCGGGGCCTGTGAGAGGGGGCGGGGGCTCGCTCCACCTGCCCCACACACTGATGACCTGATTGGCCAGTTTTCATCCAGCTGCCGACAATATCAGCTCATTCCTCTCTGATTGGCGGCTGCCCAGAGGAATTCTGGGAACTGTAGGGAGATGCTGTGGTGTGTGTGTGCGTGTGTGCACGCGCGCTTGTGTGTGTGTTGAAGCCCTGTTGCTAAGCAACATCTGTACAGATGCTGTAGCCCTTGACGGTGGTCCTTTCAGAATAAAAGCCTCCACCTGTTTAAACTGTCCAGTTATTTCCGTGTTGCGTTCAGGGACCTCGGGCTTGTTTGCTCAGCACAGGATGGAAACAGTCAGTCACTGCTGTCAATCAAACAACAGAGGTCTTCGTACACACAGTTTTGATCGTCATCCTCAGTCACACTCACAGCGCTGAAGTAAATGAAGAACACCTGTCTGTCTGTCTGTCTGTCTGTCTGTCTGTCTGTCTGTCTAAATCTGAGGGTGTGTTGTCTCCTCATCGTTAAAGCTGCTCACTGTGTCTGATGAGGTCACACCGGCGCCACCTGGTTCCTTTACAAAAGAACTGACTTTATTCTCCAGAGAATATTCCATATAAAGTACTGCAGTGCTGTAGTATAAAGTACTGTATACTGCAGTGCTGTAGTATAAAGTACTGCAGTGCTGTAGTATAAAGTACTGTATACTGCAGTGCTGTAGTATAAAGTACTGTATACTGCAGTGCTGTAGTATAAAGTACTGCAGTGCTGTAGTATAAAGTACTGTATACTGCAGTGCTGTAGTATAAAGTACTGTATACTGCAGTGCTGTAGTATAAAGTACTGTATACTGCAGTGCTGTATCAGCCATTGGCTGATTCCGCTGCCAGTCAAACTTGTCTGCGCTCCTATTGGCCAGCTGTACTTCCTGTCTGAGGGTGCGCTTGTTCTGGATTCTCGGCCGCTTAGAGCAGAGAGAATCTCCGCCTGTCTCAGTCCCGCCCCGCCCGGCTGTGGTGCTCCGGTGCATTTATCGAGCAGCCCCACGGTGAGTGGACACGGAAGAAGAAGAAGAGCGGGTCACTGGACTTCATGGACGAGGTAAGTCTGCGTTTATCTGTCTGTCTACCTGTCTGTCTCTCTGCGTGTATGCCTTCGTTTCTATCAGGGTCACATTTCCACCGGAACAGTTTACGGCATATTTTTACGGCAGGTCGTGGAGCAGAGGCACCGGAAACACGTGCGTTCACAGCAGACACGTGACCACAGGCACTGACTGCTGATCAATCATTTATCGACCGATCTGATTGATCGGCTACTGATCTGAGCAGTTTAACCAGAACCAGGTGAGACACTGAAACTGGACCAACTAACCTGAGGTCAAAGGTCACCATCAGCTGGGTCTCAGCTTTCAGCTTCATCTCATGGTCTTCTTCACAACAGCACACACTAACGGTGTAACCTGATCACCTGTGTCATTGATCTCCATGTTCTCAGTCAATGCTAACATGCTAACGTGTTAGCGTGGCTTGTGGAGGGGGGGGGTGCCTGATGGATCAGTGATCGGACCTGACTCGTCATTAGTCCCATGTGACTGAACTCTGGCTGCTCATTGGTTGATGCCCGTCGGGTCTGATCAGCTGACCCTCTCTGTCCCCCAGACTCGGGGGATGGACGACCCCCCCGGCAGAGAGGAGAAATGGTCTCCGTCCTCGTGTCCCGTTGTGGGGGTGGGCCTGTGCTCCGCGGCCCCCCTACTGTGGCGGGTGGAGGACCTGCGGGCGCTGAGGTCTCAGGGCCTGGTGGGGGCGCTGCTGGGCTCGCTGGCCCGCACCCCCCGCCAGAACGGCCGTCTGGGCCGACCGCTGCTGCTGCTGCCCGAGGAGGAGCTCCTGCTGGGGGAGCGCCACGCCGCTGCCGCTCTACCACCGGGTGACCAGGTTAGTGTCACCATGGCAACCAGGTTGGCGCGATCACGGTAAGGTCCGGGTGACTCCCGATTTGCTGTTGTCGGCAGGGTGAGGAGGGGGCAGAGCCGGGCCTGACGGTGGAGCTGCACCAGGAGGCCCAGCAAAGGAGCTACGAGGAGCAGAGCGTCCTCGCCCTGGAGGACAGGAAGTCAGCGCTGCTCCGCGCCATGACGTCATCACACACAGGTGAGTCAGGACCGCTGAGCGCTGTCGTCTGTACCTGCAGCCTAACGCTGCCCGCTGTCTGGTCCCGGTAGGGTCTGGATCGGGGACTGTGGACGAGGCTCTGCGGGGCCGCCTGGGGGCCCTGGACCAGACCTTTACCTTTCCCCGGTCGGCGTTGGCGGTCCAGCTGAGCACGGCGAGGGCGGGGCTGGCCCACTGTCCAGAGTCCCGGGCCTTTCTGCGGGCTGACTGGCCAATCAGAGTGCAGCAGCACCGGCGCCATGACACCAGGTACCAGGTATTCAGGGACCTGAGGGGGCGGGGCTTCTACCTGACCTCGGCGGGGAAGTTCGGAGGAGACTTCCTGGTCTACCCAGGTCAGTGTGTAGCGGTTCAGTCTGAGTGCCCCCCCCAACCCTCCCGTGCTTGACTGACGGTGTCTCTGGTCCTCCCCAGGTGACCCCCTCCGTTTTCATGCTCACTTCATAGCCGTCTGTGTGTCCCCTGATGAGCCCGTCTGTCTGCTGGACGTCCTCGCCGCGGCCCGCCTGGGGTCCAACGTGAAGAAGACGGTGCTGCTGTGCTCGCCGGGGGGGGGCGGGTCAGTCCAGTACACGTCAGTCCAGTGGAGCGGGCTGGTGTAGACACCAAATTCTAGGTTTACCAAAACCTGGTCCAGGTTCTCCAGGATACCTGCTGGTCGCTGGGCCCAATAAAACTCTGGGGGGGGGACTGATGGGTGGTCACCATGGAGACAGATGAGCGTGTGTGATGTCCGTCTGATGAATGAATGTGCAGATTCATACAAATCATACAAAGTCTACCTGTCTGTCTCTCTGTCTGTCTTTTTCTGCCTGTCTGTCTCTCTCTGTCTGTCTGTCTGTCTCTCTCTGTTTCTCTGTCTGTCTTTTTCTGCCTGTCTGTCTCTCTCTGTCTGTCTGTCTCTCTCTGTCTCTCTGTCTGTCTCTCTGTCTGTCTGTCTCTCTCTGTCTGTCTCTCTCTCTCTGTTTCTCTGTCTGTCTGTCTCTCTCTGTTTCTCTGTCTGTCTTTTTCTGCCTGTCTGTCTCTCTCTGTCTGTCTGTCTCTCTCTGTCTCTCTGTCTGTCTGTCTCTCTCTGTCTGTCTCTCTCTCTCTGTTTCTCTGTCTGTAATCAAATATTTCACTTTATTCTATCGTAACTGTAAACTCAGAAACAATAAATGGAATGTGTTCACAGAAACAGGACTTTTACTTTGAAAGGGAGACAGGAAGTATGTATTTTCTCACATTCTGCAGAAATGGACAGTGAAACGATTAAAACTTGAAATGTTTCAGGTTTGATGTCTAAACACGTCACGCTCTGACTCAGTAGAGGACCCCCCCCCCCCCCCAAACGTGTGAAATCCATTTAAAGACACCATGTGATGTTTGGTTTTGGCTCTTTGATTCGTGGAGGCTCAGGTGCCGTCAGTCAGAACCGGACCGGGGAAGGACTTCCTGTCAGCTGATCAGTAGAAGGGTACGGTCCCCTTCCAGTCGATGGCAGCCCCCTCCCACTTGGTCCTGATGGTCATTTCCAGGGAGGGGCTCCTCCTGTCTGGGTCCCCGTTGGAGTCTGTGGACGGCGCCTCCCAGTGGTGGGAGTGAGTATCTGAAGGCAGACACATACTGGGTTAGACAGGACCTGGACCCAGTACAGGACCTGGTCCTGGTACCAGACCCAGGTTGGCGGTGGTCCTCACCCACAGCGAGCGTGGTGGTGGCGTTCTGGGACCGCTGGCCGTTGTAGTAGTACAGCGGGAACAGGCGCTCCATCCTCCAATCAGAGAGCAGCGAGCGACTGGCACTGAACAGCACCGAGTGGCTGCTGTTGATGGAGCAGAGCCAGACCGGGAACCGGGGGGTCCGCAACATGCTGCCCACCTAAACACACAGATAGCAGTAGCATTAGCAGTAGTAGTAGTGTTAGCAGTAGCATTATTAGCAGTAGCAGGTAAAAGAGGCCACCTGTGGCAGTCGGCCCCCCTCCATCTGCTCTCGGCTCCAGTGGAGGTAACCCACGTCGCTGCGGGACAGGACGCCCTGCAGGGGGCGCTCCAGAGGCCGGCCGTCCTCCCCACAGCACACAGTCCCATTGAAGACATTGGGACTGGCTCGGCCTGTCATCAGCAGGTTCAGCAGAGCCTGAAAAGAGACCCCTCACAGTCAGGAGAGAGACCCCCCCCAGACCAAGTGTTCCGGTTTTGTTCATCAGTGGTCAGTTTTTGAGCTTCTTACCTGACGACAGACAAAATTTTCCAGACTGAAGCGCAGCAGGTGGGAGGTGGTGGAGTCCAGATCCTCCTTCAGCCTGTGAGGAAGAGCAACAGGAGCACCCTCCTCTGATTGGTCAGCTTTAGACGGGACCTTCCTCTGACTGGTACCTTCCTCTGACTGGTTAGTTTTAGACGGGACCCTCCTCTGATTGGTCAGCTTTAGACGGGACCTTCCTCTGATTGGTCAGCTTTAGACGGGACCTTCCTCTGACTGGTCAGTTTTAGACGGGACCCTGTTCTGACTGGTCAGCTTTAGACGGGACCCTGTTCTGACTGGTCAGCTTTAGACGGGACCCTCCTCTGATTGGTCAGCTTTAGACGGGACCTTCCTCTGACTGGTCAGTTTTAGACGGGACCCTGTTCTGACTGGTCAGCTTTAGACGGGACCCTGTTCTGACTGGTCAGCTTTAGACGGGACCTTCCTCTGACTGGTCAGTTTTAGACGGGACCCTCCTCTGACTGGTCAGCTTTAGACGGGACCCTGTTCTGACTGGTCAGCTTTAGACGGGACCCTGTTCTGACTGGTCAGTTTTAGACGGGACCCTCCTCTGACTGGTCAGCTTTAGACGGGACCCTGTTCTGACTGGTCAGCTTTAGACGGGACCTTCCTCTGACTGGTCAGTTTTAGACGGGACCCTGTTCTGACTGGTCAGCTTTAGACGGGACCCTCCTCTGACTGGTCAGCTTTAGACGGGACCCTGTTCTGACTGGTCAGCTTTAGACGGGACCCTGTTCTGACTGGTCAGCTTTAGACGGGACCTTCCTCTGACTGGTCAGCTTTAGACGGGACCCTCCTCTGACTGGTCATCTATAGACGGGACCCTGTTCTGACTGGTCATCTATAGACGGGACCCTGTTCTGACTGGTCAGCTTTAGACGGGACCCTGTTCTGACTGGTCAGCTTTAGACGGGACCCTCCTCTGACTGGTTAGCTTTAGACGGGACCCTGTTCTGACTGGTCAGCTTTAGACGGGACCCTCCTCTGACTGGTCAGCTTTAGACGGGACCCTGTTCTGACTGGTTAGCTTTAGACAGGACCCTCTTCTAGAAGGACCCATTTCTTTATACAGACTTGTGGAAGAGTCGTCCATCCAATCATGAAGTCTGCCGCTCAGAGCTCTGATTGGTTGGGGGTTAAGATCACTTGACCTGCCGGCTGTAATGGGCTGTGGGGCCTGTTGGGGGGCTAACACCACCTGGAGGTTTAGGTATGGTTACCTGTCGACTGTGCGGGAGCAAACAAGGCTGTACAGGAACAGGATGACTCCGTGCCCCCCCTCCTCTGTGAACTAAAACAACAACAACAGTCGTCATCACACGTTGGCTTCAATTTGCTGAGCGGCGGCGGTCTGGCAGTGAACACATGACTTAAAAGCAGTGGTGTGGATGGACTCACACAGCGGACGTGCTGCAGGATGAAGCTCCTGACGGCCTCCTTCGTGCTGAACGTGAAGAGCTGCAGCTGAGACACACGGAGCATTGTTAACCTGATGTTAACCTGGCGTTAACCTGGTGCTAACCTGACGTTAACCTGGCGTTAACCTGGTGCTAACCTGGCGTTAATCTGGCGCTAACCTGGCGTTAACCTGGTGCTAACCTGACGTTAACCTGGTGCTAACCTGGCGTTAACCTGGTGCTAACCTGACGTTAACCTGGCGTTAACCTGGTGCTAACCTGGCGTTAACCTGGTGCTAACCTGACGTTAACCTGGCGTTAACCTGGTGCTAACCTGGCGTTAACCTGGTGCTAACCTGACGTTAACCTGGCGTTAACCTGGCGTTAACCTGGTGCTAACCTGACGTTAACCTGGCGTTAACCTGGCGCTAACCTGGCGTTAACCTGGTGCTAACCTGACGTTAACCTGACGTTAACCTGGCGTTAACCTGGTGCTAACCTGGCGTTAACCTGGTGCTAACCTGACGTTAACCTGGCGTTAACCTGGCGCTAACCTGGCGTTAACCTGGTGCTAACCTGACGTTAACCTGGCGTTAACCTGGCGCTAACCTGGCGTTAACCTGGTGCTAACCTGACGTTAACCTGGCGTTAACCTGGCGCTAACCTGGCGTTAACCTGGTGCTAACCTGACGTTAACCTGGCGTTAACCTGGCGCTAACCTGGCGTTAACCTGGTGCTAACCTGACGTTAACCTGGCGCTAACCTGACGTTAACCTGGCGTTAACCTGGCGCTAACCTGGCGTTAACCTGGTGCTAACCTGACGTTAACCTGGCGTTAACCTGGTGCTAACCTGACGCTAACCTGGCGTTAACCTGGTGCTAACCTGACGTTAACCTGGCGTTAACCTGACGCTAACCTGGTGCTAACCTGACGTTAACCTGGCGTTAACCTGGTGCTAACCTGGCGTTAACCTGGTGCTAACCTGACGTTAACCTGGCGTTAACCTGACGCTAACCTGGCGTTAACCTGATGCTAACCTGGCGCTAACCTGACGTTAACCTGATGCTAACCTGGCGCTAACCTGGTGTTAACCTGGCGTTAACCTGACGCTAACCTGGTGCTAACCTGGCACTAACCTGGTGTTAACCTGGCGTTAACCTGACGCTAAGCTGGTGCTAACCTGGCATTAACCTGATGCTAACCTGGCGCTAACCTGGCGTTAACCTGACGCTAAGCTGGTGCTAACCTGGCATTAACCTGACGCTAACCTGGCGCTAACCTGACGTTAACCTGGCGTTAACCTGACGCTAAGCTGGTGCTAACCTGACGTTAACCTGGCGTTAACCTGACACTAACCTGGCGCTAACCTGACGTTAACCTGGCGTTAACCTGACGCTAACCTGATGCTAACTTGGCGCTAACCTGCCGTTAACCTGGCGCTAACCTGACGTTAACCTGGCGTTAACCTAGTGCTAACCTGGCGCTAACCTGACACTAACCTGACGCTAACCTGCCGTTAACCTGCCGTTAACCTGGCGCTAACCCCCCCTCCCCTTAATGGGTTGGCCTGCTCTGTGTCAGGCGGTTTGTACCTTCTCTGTGAAGTTGTCCAGTTTGTAGTCCAGGTGAGGAGTGATGCAGTAGTCTTCCGTTACCAAGGTAACTGTGGCGCTGACCTCCTGGCCGGCCAACCAGAGGCTGTCAGACAACGCTGCCGCCAGCGCCCTCTCCTGGTCCCTCCGTCCGACCTCACGCAGACTGGAGGCAGAAAATAACAGACAAGTGGTTCTACAGGATAAATGAATTAACAATATAATCAGATCAGAGTAATAAGGTTTAGTGACGTAATGCAAAGTTTGTTCGTCTCCATAGCAACGGTCGATGAGGCTCATGGGTAATGAAGACTTCACAGCACCAATGGTCGTCTCGTTGACTTATCAAACGCTCTTTCTTTACCAAGATGAAGGGGCAGGCAGCAGAGAACAGGACAGAACCTGGTGGGTAAACAGCAGAGCGTCTGAGCTCTGAGTCCTACTGACAGGAAACGACGGCCTGAAGCAGACACCAACAGATCATCAACACATGGGTTTGAAAATCGTGCCTGATTAGCAGGCTGATTCTATTTTATGATTATTTCACAAATTCCAGTCAGGCTGATCTGTTTGAACGGTCACAGACCAGAATGTCTCTGGACGCAGTTGGACAGACCTCCAGCCAACCAGAGTACCAAATTAAAGGTTTATTAAATGTGCAGCGAACTTGCCTGTCTGACCCACAGAAATTCTCAGAGCAGCTGTTTGTTCTTTTAGAGAAAGATATGTTCACTTTGATACTGACTGCTGACTGCTTCAACCCTGGACATCTGCAGAGACCTGGACTCTGTCTGAGGCTCCGGTCCTCTGAAAGACTAAACAGTTCCACTTCTGGGTATAAAAGTACCAGGATCTTCCTCATCGTTGGGCCCACAGAGCCTGGAGGACTGCCGAGCCAGCTAACGTCCTTTTAGCTCTGTGCTAACTTCCTGGTAGCCCCGTGCTAACTCCTGGTTGGATCTGTGCTTACTTCCTGGTACCCCTGTGCTAACTTCCTGTTAGATCTGTGCTAAGCTGAATGGGGATAAAATGATTTAGTCATTCAGCTCTTCCAGAATTTCCAACTGTTTCTGGACTGAATGGATCAAATTCTTCTTTCACAATAAGAGTCTGCAGAAAAAAAGTATTTTTGGGCCCAACGGCGACATGTGACGGATCCACTGTTGTAGTTCCACAGTTTGATTCAATCCAAAGGGAGGCCCCCCTAGGGGGGTTGGAGTTGGGGTTGGATTCAACCAAATGTACAAATCAGCGGCGGCCATCTTGCATGTTCAGAATCAGCTGTGTGTTAGATAATCAGCTGTGATTGGCTGATCAGGCTGACCAGAGGAAGTAAAACCTGAGCTGCTGGTTGGTTCAACAAACTAAGAGAACAGAGAACCGCTCACACTGTTTCCACCAAACGCAAAGTGAATATTCTCGTGTTACTCACTCGAGTTTGAACTTTGTTCACGTTACTCATGCGAGTAAACACAATGTCAGGGGCTAATGCTTATGCTAACTGGGGCTAATGCTGGTGCTAACTGAGGCAAATGCTTGTGCTAACTGAGGCTAATGCTTGTGCTAACTGAGGCTTATGTTTGTGCTAATTGAGGCTAGTGCTTGTGCTAACTGAGGCTTATGCTTGTGCTAATTGAGGCTAGTGCTTGTGCTAACTGAGGCTTATGCTTGTGCTAATTGAGGCTAGTGCTTGTCCTAACTGAGGTTAATGCTTGTGCTAACTGAGGCTTATGCTTGTGCTAATTGAGGCTAGTGCTTGTGCTACATGACACACAAACCTTCCTGATTTGTGAGTCTTTGTATTGACTTTGTTTGTAATGCTGTCATGGGAAAAATGTGCTATTTGGTGGAAACACACCTTAAGAACCATCCAGGGGCCTAACAGGTGCTTTTACAGCAGTGGTGCTACCCCCCCCCCCCCCCCCCCCCTCCAAAGAAACGCTGAAGAAGCACCGTGTTTTGTGGACGTGGACTCGGGTTTGGACTTGGTTCTGTGCCATTGTGGTGAAGACCACCTGTGCTCGGCCTCAGAGCCGGCTCTTGGCATAGGCCATATAGGCGGTCGCCTAGAGCGCCACCTGCCGGAGGGGCGCTGCTGCAAGCCCTTAAAAAAAACAACCAATTAAAACAATAAATAAAATAAGATAAATAACAGTAATAATTTGCATGGCGCCCTTTCCTCGTGCTCTGTCTGTCTGTTCCTCGTGCCCCCCCGTCCTGTCCTGCACCGTGCACTGTGGAAGAGGGGGCGGGACGAGTTATCGGTGCGCATCTCAGGTAGCGGTTCCTTTTGACAGACGTCAACAACTTATATTTGTCATCATGAAAAGGCCGCCCAAGCCCTCAGGTGCGAAAAAGAGGTCCCAGTGTAGAGGTATGTTGTCTTTTCTAACATTGAAAAATGCTGTTTGACTTTTCATCTGTACAGCTAAAGGCCAGCTAAGTTGAAATAAAGCAAAGTTGTCTAATAATGCTGCTGTAGATACTGAAGCTACTGTGTAACTATATAATTCTATTGCAACCTCTCTTATTTTAGTAATGCATCATCACAACTAGATAATGATTCATGTTATGTTGAACACATCAGTAGTCTGTCTGCTGCAGCTACATGTTTGCTTGTACTGTACATTCTAGTTTTATGTTGTCTTGTTTCCACATTCTGCTTCTATAAGGCCCCTTGTTACCAAGTATTCACTGACCATAGCACCATCTCCATTTATGTTGTTGAAAACAGATTTGCTGTCACTGGGACTGTCTTTGAGTTAAACCTACACTGCAACTTTTGTATTCTGTTTTTATATTATATTGCACTGTTTTGTATTGTTTGAACGTAGCACCTCATTGTTCACATTGTGGGAGCTGTCAGGACTTTCTAAATATTTGCACAAAACCTGAGCAGGAACTCTGGTTTTATTTCATTATTTTTTATTGTTATTTTAGTGTGTGTTTGTTTGTGTGTTGGTGTGTTAACAATTAAATCTTTAAGGTCTGTCATACAGCTGTTGTCCATTAATGACTGGGGTGGCGTGCGCGCAGAGGGGTGGGGGCGCCAAACCATAATCTCGCCTAGGGCACCAAAATGGCTAGAGCCGGCTCTGCTTGGCCTTAATCTGAAACTGAAGCATCCATGTTGACACGAGGGTCCGTGTCATGTGACCTTTGGTCAGATGGATGAAGGTGATGGTGATGTCACAGTTTACAGGTGTGATGTCTCATTACCTGTGGATGAGTCATCTCCACCCTGGACGGCAGCATGTCCTCACCTATGCAGCGTCCGTCCGTCTGAGCTGCTGAACAGCAGGTGTTTAATGATGCGAGCCTGGACGACCATCTGAATGGGCCGAGCCCCGCCCTGAAACACACACACCTGGTCAGGTGAGACACAGCCGGTCATCAAGATAATGAGAGCTGGAGTTGGTTTTAGAGGTAGAACCAGAGAACAGTGGGAATAGGTGGAAATTTTTATCAGTACAGGTGTGGGCAGGTGTTCCTCACCTGGTCCGCCTCCAGAGCATACGACAACTCAGAGTTCGGCTCTCTGAACTGGAAGACGGATTTCCTCCACTCGTAGTTGAAGACGTGAAACGTCCCACCGAACAAAATCCTCCTCAGACTCTGAATATGGACACAGGCAGAGACATGAGTCCTGCCCAGGTGGAGTCGGTCCATCCAGGTACTGTCTGTCCTTGTATCTCACCTCCGTCAGCTGGGGGGTGACCGGCGTCCCTCCGTGGCTTGGGGAGATGACCAGTCTCTTGGGGATGGAGCAGAGCTGAGGGAGGGTCCTGCAGGGGGGAAGAGCCTCCTCCTTCCCCCCATCCACCAACCTCTGAGGGAGAGAGGGGGGAACACTTGAGAACAACTGAACACACCTGTCCAACAACAAGCACTTGTCAGCGTCCCCCAGAGGCTGCACTCTTCACTCCAGGCCAAGTATACAGGTAGAGAACAGACAGGAGGACGGACAGGTAGGTGGACGGGCAGGAGGACGGACAGGAAGGTGGAGGGGCCGGAGGACGGACGGGGAGGTGGACGGACAGGAAGGTGGAGGGGCCGGAGGACGGACAGGTAGGAGGACAGACAGGAGGACGGACAGGAAGGTGGACGGGCCGGAGGACGGACGGGGAGGTGGAAGGGCAGGTAGGTGGATGGGCAGGAGGACGGACAGACAGGTAGGAGGGCGGACAGGTAGGAGGACAGACAGGTGGATGGACAGGTAGGAGGACAGACAGGTGGACGGACAGGTGTTCTGCAGAGTCAGTCATGACGCCTTTTTAATGTGACATGTCTGTTGTGATGGTAACAACATGTCTGACCATCTGAGCAGAGAGGGGGGGGTTCACAGGTTGTAGTATTGATTAGTCCCAAAGTAATATTAGTGACATCATCAGTACTTGTCGTCATTAAACTGACTGACGTCGGGGTTCTTGTTGACTTCTTGTTGCAGCTTGATGTCGTCCAGCCTGCAGTCGCTCATCACCAATGATGACTTTCAACCACTGTGCCGTGAGAGATCGTCAGGTGTGCCGTGAGAAATTATCCAATTTCACTTAATTAGTCTTAAAATTGTTTTTTTGTAACATTTATTAATTATATATATATATATCTATGTATATATATATGTATATATATACACAGTCCAACTGACGGTACTACCAACAGTTCTACCAACAGTCCTGCCGACAGTACTATCGACAGTCCTACCGATGGTGCTACTGACTGTTCTACTGACAATCCTACCAACAGTCCCAATACTACCGACAGTACTACCGACGGTTCTACTGATAGTCCTACCGACGGTACTACTGACGGTACTACAGACGGTACTACTAACAGTCCTGCTGACGGTACTATCGACAGTCCTACCGACGGTACTACTGACTGTTCTACCAACAGTCCTACCAACAGTCCCAGTACTACCGACAGTACTACTGATGGTTCTACCAACAGTCCTACCAATGGTACTACCAACAGTCCAACCAACGGTTCTACCAACAGTCCAACCGACGGTACTACTGATAGTCCTACCGATGGAAATACAGACGGTACTTCCAACAGTTCTACCAACAGTCCTGCCGACGGTACTATCGACAGTCCTACCGACAGTACTACTGACTGTTCTACCGACGGTACTACTGACGGTACTACAGACGGTACTACCAACAGTTCTACTAACAGTCCTGCCGACGGTACTATCGACAGTCCTACCGACGGTACTACTGACTGTTCTACCAACAGTCCTACCAACAGTCCCAGTACTACCGACAGTACTACTGATGGTTCTACCAACAGTCCTACCAATGGTACTACCAACAGTCCAACCAACGGTTCTACCAACAGTCCAACCGACGGTACTACTGATAGTCCTACCGATGGAAATACAGACGGTACTTCCAACAGTTCTACCAACAGTCCTACCAACGGTACTACTGACTGTACTAACAACAGTCCTACCAACAGTCCCAGTACTACCGACGGTTCTACTGATAGTCCTACCGACAGTACTACCGGCAGTCCAACCAACAGTCCAACCGACGGTACTACCGACAGTCCTACCAACAGTCCCAGTACGACCGACAGTACTACCGACGGTTCTACTGTTAGTCCTACCGACAGTCCTACCAACAGTTCCAGTACTACCGACGGTACTACTGATAGTCCTACCAACAGTTCCAGTACTACCGACGGTACTACTGATAGTCCTACCGACAGTCCTACCAACAGTCCCAGTACGACCGACAGTACTGCCGACGGTTCTACTGATAGTCCTACCGACAGTCCTACCAACAGTTCCAGTACTACCGACGGTACTACTGACTATCCTATTGTCGGTACTACTGACTGTCCTATCGACGGTACTACTGACTGTCCTATCGACGGTACTACTGATAGTCCTACCAACAGTACTACCGGCAGTCCAACCGACAGTACTACCGGCAGTCCAACCAACAGTCCAACCGACGGTGCTACCGACAGTCCTACCAACGGTACTACCAACAGTCCCAGTACTACCAACAGTACTACTGACAGTACTACAGACAATCCTACCAACAGTACTACCGACAATCCTTCCAACAGTACTATCGACGGTACTACCGACAGTCCAACCGACAGTACTACCTGCAGTTCTACTCTAACACCACACTGACATACCCGCCTGATGTATCGTTAATCCCAGTCCCAAGATTGTGCTCATAAATACTATTTGATCGTAGTATTAATACTGCTCTGGCTATAGTACTACAGGTAACAGCACAGGTACAGACTGTTGCTTCACCTGATGAGGCTCCTGAACACAGACCTGCTGCCGGGGGGGCTCCATCCACACTGAAACCGAACACCGAGTGTGTGTGTGAAACCGGTCCTGGCTGCAGCGGAGCATTACTGGTCACTGAGTGGTTTCACACAAACCAACTAACCAAATGGTAACTGAAGCTGATTGGACAGTCTGAGGTCAGGTGTGGCTGGGTGACCTGTGACAGTCAGTGCTGCCGTCAGTACTTTCTGGGAGATGTTGCGGTGTGACTGGGGGTCGTGTGTGGATGCGTGGCCAGTTTGGTGGAGCTCTGAGGTGGTTAAAGGCTGTTTGCGCTGCTTGAGCAGAGAAAAACGGTAAATGTGTCCTTTAAAAAGATGCCTGCTCCAGCAGGGGGCGCTGTGGGCGGAGCCACTGGGGGCGTACTGTGTCTGTATGTTGGTGAGGATGGAGGCTGTTCAACGTTCTGAGAACAGGCAGAGAGACAGACACAGACAGGTGAGGCAGGCAGGCAGACAGAATGACACACAGACCGACAGACAGACAGGTGTACTCACTGTGTCCTGTCCTGTTTGCAGCCTGCAGAGGAAACAGTTTCCTGTTACATATCGACATCAATACATCGGTTTGTGTTAAATGTGTCTCAGGTAAAACTTCCCTCCTGTTCTGCAGGTCAGACACCTGAAGCAGGATCTGCTGTAGCTCCGCCTCCATCTGCACACACACACACACACACACACACACACACACACACTGAGGTCAGTGGTGGACCTGGAGGGACTCTGTTCACACCTGCTGTTTGTTCTGATGTCACCTATGGAAGCACATGGAACGTTTACAGTGCGACCAGAACTGAACCAGAACTAGAGCAAGACCAGAACCAGTCCTGAACCAAACCATAACAAAACCAGAACTAACCCGGAACCAGACCGGAACTAAACCAGAACCAAAGCAGGACCAGACCAGAACCAAACCGGAACTAACCCAGAACCAAATTACAACTAAACCGGAAACACAAACCAGAACTAAACTAGAACCAAAGCAGAACTGAACCAGAACCAAACCAGAACCAGACCAGAACCGAAGCATAACTAAAGCGGAACCAGACCAGAACAAAACTAGAACCAGGCTGGAACTAAACCAGAACCACACCAGAACCAAATTACAACTAAACTGGAACCAAACCAATCTAAACCAGAACCAGACCGGAACTAAACCAGAACTAAACCAAAACTAAAGAAGAACCAGACCAGAACCAGACCCAAACCGGAACTAAACCAAAACCAAACCAGAACTAACCCAGAACCAAACCAATCTAAACTGGAACTAAACCAGAACCAAACCAGAACTGAACTAGAGGTGTGACCTGGTCCTATGTCTCACCTCGTGCTCTGAGCTCATGTTTCTGCAGTTTGATCTGAAGTTTCCTGACAAAAGAAAAGAAAACTTGTTATAGTTAGAACGGGTTAAAGTTATAAAGGGTTATAGTTATTACAGGTTAAAGATGTAACAGGTTATAGTTCTAGTTATGACTCTGGTTTAAATCCCTTTCACACACAGCAGCTGAACTGGATCCAGTCTGACCTGGGTCTGTCTGTCTGTCTGTCTGTGGGTGGGTCAGTCGGTCGTCTTCAGACAGAATCGTGGTCACTAACTGACTTGTCGAAGTTAAACCTTAACTTACTGATCAGAGTCATTAAAGGACGCACAGACCGTTTAACAAGTGATGATGATGATGAAGAAGCTTCTTCATCCACTGAACAGCAAACAGGAAGAGAAACAGCAGAGTGCTTACCTGCTGCCACCAGAGCCAAGATACACCTGAGGACTGCCTGCACACACACACTGCCTCCACACACACACTGCCTCCACACACACACTGCCTCCACACACACACTGCCTCCACACACACACTGCCTCCACACACACACTGCCTCCACATACACACTGCCTCCACACACACACTGCCTGCACACACACACACACACTGCCTGCACACACACACTGCCTGCACACACACACTGCCTCCACATACACACTGCCTCCACACACACACTGCCTCCACATACACACTGCCTCCACACACACACACTGCCTCCACACACACACACACACACTGCCTGCACACACTGCCTCCACACATACACACTGCCTCCACATACACACTGCCTCCACACATACACACTGCCTCCACACACACACACTGCCTGCACACACTGCCTCCACACACACACACTGCCTGCACACACTGCCTCCACACATCCACACACACACACACACACACACTGCCTGCACACACTGCCTCCACACATACACACTGCCTCCATACACACACACTGCCTCCACACACACACTGCCTCCACACACACACTGCCTGCACACACACACTGCCTCCACACACACACTGCCTCCACACACACACTGCCTGCACACACACACTGCCTCCACACACACACACACTGCCTCCACACACTGCCTCCACACACACACACTGCCTCCACACACACACACACACACTGCCTGCACACACTGCCTCCACACATACACACTGCCTCCACATACACACTGCCTCCACACATACACACTGCCTCCACACACACACACTGCCTGCACACACTGCCTCCACACACACACACTGCCTGCACACACACACACACTGCCTCCACACACACACACTGCCTCCACACATCCACACACATACACACTGCCTCCATACACACACACTGCCTCCACACACACACTGCCTGCACACACACACTGCCTCCACACACACACTGCCTCCACACACACACTGCCTGCACACACACACTGCCTCCACACACACACACTGCCTGCACACACACACTGCCTCCACACACTTCCTGCACACACACACACACACACACACGCTGCCTGCACACACACACTGCCCACACACACACACACACACACACTGTCTCCACACACTTCCTGCACACACACACTGTCTCCACACACACACACACTGTCTCCACACACACACACACACACTGTCTCCACACACACACACACACACACACACACACTGTCTCCACACACACACACACTGTCTCCACACACTTCCTGCACACACACACTGTCTCCACACACACACACACACACACTGTCTCCACACACTTCCTGCACACAAACACTATCTCCACACACACACACACACACTGTCTCCACACACTTCCTGCACACACACACTGTCTCCACACACACACACACACACTGTCTCCACACACACACACACACACACACACTGTCTCCACACACTTCCTGCACACACACACTGTCTCCACACACACACACACACACTGTCTCCACACACACACACACACACACACACTGTCTCCACACATTTCCTGCACACACACACTGTCTCCACACACACACACACACACACACACACACACTGTCTCCACACACTTCCTGCACACAAACACTATCTCCACACACACACACACACACACTATCTCCACACACACACACACACACACACACACTGTCTCCACACACACACACACACACACAGTGCTGAGGAGCATTGTGGAGACAGTTCGTGTGTTGAGTCTTTGAGGGAGCAATCAATCAATCGACTAATCAAAGATCTCAAACAACTCTGTGACACGAAGAGAAAACAGTTTGATCATCAAATCAGAAATCACTTCTTTTTATTGTTTCTCAAACAAAAATGGATTTTATTGACTTTAATACTTAATCTTCCTTCAACACCAAAATCAATAAATCAGTATCAGTAAATCAGTATCAATAAATCAGTATCAGTGAATCAGTATCAATAAATCAGTATCAGTAAATCAGTATCAATAAATCAGTATCAGTGAATCAGTATCAATAAATCAGTATCAATAAATCAGTATCAGTAAATCAGTATCACATCAGTATCAGTGAATCGGTGTAACCATAGTAACAGGTGCTGGTGTGGCGTCACAGGTGAGCCCCCCTGAAAAGGTGTGTGGGGACGAACCAGCAGCAGGATGAAATCCTGGACTTTAATTGGCCGTCGGCTGAACAGGAAGTGCAGCATTAAACACACGATGGGGACAACACGACACCACCCCCCCCCGGGCCCCCCGGGGCCTCGCCGCCACGCCGGATTGTTTGAGTCGCTGCCGTCTGTCAACACGTCCGGGTCCAAAGCTCCTAATGAGACGGCCGCACGGTGTCGGTATCACTGCGGGGGGGGGCACTGAAGAAAGGCCCCCCTCCTCCAGGGTCCAGAACTGAAGACCAGACACGGCGCGGCGCCGTGGGGGGGGGGGGGCAGCCTCAGGCCAGACCAGAGCCAGACGATCACCTGGTCAGGTTCTCTGACATGTTAGCATGTTAGCATGAACAGGTGTGAGTGAGTTTGTGGTAAATAATCAACATCTAACATCAGCACACGTTGATTAGCATCAGATGAGAGGCATCCCCCCACATCCAGGCTAACATCCAGGCTAACATCCAGGCTAACATCCAGGCTAACAATCGACTGATTATTACTCAGTGATTATTGACTACGTGGATGTTTGCTGGTTTTAGTTCACAGTAAAACGTGAAGTGAGAAATGTTTGTCTCTATTCTACGGACTAAACCTTTAACTGGTGAATCAGACTTCTGGACAGATGAAGTTCTTGGACCCTTTCAGCTCTACAGGCTAACTGCGTGCTAATTACAGGCTAATTACAGGCTAACTGAATGCTAACTACAGGCTAACTGAATGCTAATTACAGGCTAACTGAATGCTAATTACAGGCTAACTGAATGCTAACTACAGGTTAACTGCAGGCTAACTGCATGCTAATTACAGGCTAACTACAGGCTAACTGAATGCTAACTACAGGTTAACTACAGGCTAACTGAATGCTAACTACAGGTTAACTGCAGGCTAATTACAGGCTAACTACAGGCTAACTGAATGCTAACTACAGGTTAACTACAGGCTAACTGAATGCTAATTACAGGCTAACTGAATGCTAACTACAGGTTAACTGCAGGCTAACTGCATGCTAATTACAGGCTAACTACAGGTTAACTGCAGGCTAACTGCATGCTAATTACAGGCTAACTACAGGCTAACTGAATGCTAACTACAGGTTAACTGCGTGCTAACTACAGGTTAACTGCGTGCTAACTACAGGCTAACTGCGTGCTAACTATAGGCTAACTGAATGCTAACTACAGTTTAACTGCGTGCTAACTACAGGCTAACTGAATGCTAACTACAGTTTAACTGCGTGCTAACTACAGGCTAACTGAATGCTAACTACAGGTTAACTGCGTGCTAACTACAGGCTAACTGAATGCTAACTACAGGCTAACTGCGTGCTAACTACATGCTAACGTCCAGTGGGTCGTTCAGGGAGGGATGTCCTCGGCTCCCGTCAGTACATGAGGTCAGCGCCCCCCCCGCTCAGGTCCGACTCTTTGGTCTCCTGGAAGGGGAACTGGACCCCCGTCAGGCGGATCAGCAGGAAATTGAGTCCATGGAGGAGGAAGATGAGGAAGAAGAGCCAGAAGCAGCGGTCGTAGCGCTCACTGTACGTCTGGAAGACGAAGGTCGTCTCGTTGAAGTTGGCGATGCGTTCGGACAGATGATGAAGTTTGACCTCTGATGCGAAGAGGATCATCACCAGACAGCTGCACAGACCTGCAGGACACACGGGACGGCGTTAGGTCACAGAAAACACTGATTGGTCGGCAGAGACTGTGCTAACATGCTGTTAGAAATGCTATGCTATTAGCATTGCTATGTAAGTCTGCATGAAAATATGACAAGCTTCCTGATGGTTGTCATGGTAACCGAGTTCAGCCTGATCTAAATCAGTCAAGGTGATAGCCAGTGTGCAGTTACAGTTCATCAGGGGACCATGAACGTCTGAACTAAAGCAGCACTTGTACTAGTGGTGGTATCAGCAGTACTACTCTGCAGTATCAGTACAGCAGTGACAGGTGATGACGATGATGATGTTACTCACAGCAGATGAAGGTCCACAGGTAAAGTCCCATGGGGCCTTGCAGTGTCTCGTACGGTCGTCCGAAGGCGTTGAAGAAGAAGAAGCCGGTGGCCACGGAGGAGAAGACGTTCACAACGCCACAGAAGACGATGACGGCGACGTGGAGGCCTGCTGGGACGGCACTCAGGAGGTCTGGGAAGACTGGGGAACACACGGGGGGGTACATGGAGTCAACCTGCTGAGTGTAGTACTGGGTCCTCTGTGTCCTCATCCTGGTGTGTGAGTGACTGGTAGGTAGTAAAAGTGTTGGAACTGGTCCAGTAGATCACCTCAGCCAGCAGACACCAAACGGGCTGCAATGGCTGCAACGTGATCCTTTGGGACAACTGCACCTGATCACAGTAGGTCCACTAAAAGAGCTTGTTTGATCCACTGACAGGCTCAGAGTGTTATTCTAAGTGTGTGACAGCATCATGGAAAGGATCCCTACAGAGAGAGACCTGGAAGATCCTTTTGGTTTAACCACAAACAGCACACACACCAGACTACATTCACTAAAACAGGGATTTTAGAGCTGCTGCCTCCATCAGTCAGTGTGTCTGTTTCTGTCAGTGTCAGGACAGATGTTGACCTCCTGAGTGCCGTCCCAGCAGGCCTCCAGGCAGATGGACCAGACCTGGTGGACCTGGATCAGGCCCCCATGTGCCCCCGATGCTCCAGTTCTGATGCAGCCTGAACAGAGCTGCTCTGTTTGTGCTCATCAGTGGACAGAGAGCTCGTTAGTGCTGCTCAGCTGAGCTCGTTAACAGGGAGACAGGCAGGAGGACAGACAGACCAGCAGGAGGACAGGCAGACGGGCAGGAGGACAGACAGACCAGCAGGAGGACAGGCAGACGGGCAGGAGGACAGGCAGACCAGCAGGAGGACAGACAGACCAGCAGGAGGACAGGCAGACCAGCAGGAGGACAGACAGACCAGCAGGAGGACAGGCAGACGGGCAGGAGGACAGACAGACCAGCAGGAGGACAGGCAGACGGGCAGGAGGACAGGCAGACGGGCAGGAGGACAGGCAGACCAGCAGGAGGACAGACAGACCAGCAGGAGGACAGGCAGACGGGCAGGAGGACAGGCAGACCAGCAGGAGGACAGACAGGAGGACAGACAGGAGGACAGACAGGCAGGCAGGAGGACAGACAGGAGGACAGACAGACAGGTGTTAACCAGCAGTACTACAGGTAGTGCAGCAGAGTGATCTGTCTGAGGTTACTGATCGTCTTCATTGATCGGTCATGTGATCACCTCCCCAGGATCGATGGCTCTGATTGATTTGTGACCTTCAGTTATCGATCACGTTTCTGAGCTTCGGTGGAGCTCGTGAAGTCAAAGTGCTTCGTTATTCACAGCTCATGAATAATTAATGAGTTGCTCGTCTGCAGCTCTGACACGCTCCTGACGTCACCCAGGTGAAGTTACCTGGGGGACCGGGACCGTGGCCGGATCAGTACTCACATGAGAACCGGGACGGCCTCCTCCCCAGGCCGCACTGCTTCACCCTGAGGCCGTGGAACAGCCCGTAGCTCAGCTCCCCCAGGAACTTGTCCAGCTCGGCCCCGGTGGCGTTGACCAGCTCGGCCCCGGTCCGGCACAGCACGGTCCCGCGGAGCCAGCAGGGCAGGCCGGTGGCCACGGCGGCCGTCAGGGCGCAGCAGAGGCCGAGCAGCCCGGACACCGAGAAGAGGAGCTGCTTCTGTCGGCTCGGCATGGCGGCACGGAGGGGGGAGGAGGACCAGAGGACGGCATCACCCCCGGGCCCCCCGGAACACTCCTGCACTTCCTCCACCCGCAGAGCACAGCAGATACACACCGGGCCACAGACCCCAGACCCGGAACTCAGACCCGGACCTCACGCGGACTCAGCGACGCTTCGGTGGTTTCAGGTCACCATGGCAACAAGGGGTCATATTTCGGGGGGGGGGGGGGGGGGGGGTACCGCCCCCCAGCGGTGATCCTTTCAAAATAAAACACAGGGAGCAACCGGCAGTACTTCGATAAATGTAGTAACAGTACATGCATTCCAGCCGGGGGGGGGGGGGGTAAAGTGTGTGTGTGTGTGTGTGTGTGTGTGTGGGGGGGGGGGGGGGGGGGGGTACTTCAAACTGTACCTCGGTACTTCTCCTGCTGTAAAGTTTTTATACTTTTACTGCAGTATTTGTACTGTAGTATTTTTACACCACGCCCCCCATCCCCCCTGGACTTGACGTGATGACGTAGCGCCGGTCAGCACGTCACGCGCGGAGAGGAGGAGGAGGAGGAGGAGAAGGTCCAGAGATCCGAGCAGAGAGCAGCGGAGCAGCATGAGGTGAGGAGGACTGGGGAGGACTGAGGAGGACTGAGGAGGACTCAGGAGGACTGAGGAGGACTGGGGAGGACTGAGGAGGACTGGGGAGGACTGGGGAGGACTGGGGAGGACTGGGGAGGACTGAGGAGGACTGAGGAGGACTCAGGAGGACTGAGGAGGACTGGGGAGGACTGGGGAGGACTGAGGAGGACTGGGGAGGACTGAGGAGGACTCGGGAGGACTGAGGAGGACTGGGGAGGACTGGGGAGGACTGAGGAGGACTGAGGAGGACTGAGGAGGACTGGGGAGGACTGAGGAGGACTGAGGAGGACTGGGGAGGACTGAGGAGGACTGGGGAGGAGGTGAGGAGGACTGGGGAGGAGGTGAGGAGGACTGGGGAGGACTGAGGAAGACCGGGGAGGACCGAGGAGGACCGGGGAGGACCGAGGAGGACCGAGGACGACTCGGGAGGACTGAGGAGGACCGAGGAGGACTCAGGAGGACTGGGGAGGACTGGGGAGGACTGAGGAGGACTCAGGAGGACTCAGGAGGAGGTGAGGAGGACTGAGGAGGACTGGGGAGGACTGAGGAGGACTTGGGAGGACTGAGGAGGACTCGGGAGGACTGAGGAGGACTCAGGAGGACTCAGGAGGAGGTGAGGAGGACTGAGGAGGACTGGGGAGGACTGAGGAGGACTTGGGAGGACTGAGGAGGACTCGGGAGGACTGAGGAGGACTCAGGAGGACTGGATGGTGCTATATAAATACATTTGCCTTGTCTGTGTTCTCTGAGGTAAAATGAGTGTTTTTGTCAATGGAGTCTGGTGTGTTAGCTGATACAACAACTGTTTCTGTTTCCTGTGTCCTCCTCCAGTCTCTTCCTCTTCCTCCTCTTCCTCCCTCCTTTCTTCCACAACGCTCAGCTGACGTCATCATCAATCGATCAATCAGTCAATCAATCTGAGATGTACGGCAGCCTGCAGTCTCCAAATTTCCCGGAGCCGTATCCTCGGGAGACGCAGCTGCGCTGGAACATCAGCGTGCCCGCCGGCTTCAGGGTCAAACTCTACTTCAGCCACTTTGACCTGGAGCCGTCCTACCTGTGCGAGTACGACTACGTCAAGGTGAGACCGCACAGCATCATGGGTACATTCTCCTTCATGCAGCTGCTTCTCAAAGTCCAGATGTCATTTACAGAAACACTCTTTTACTACGCTCCGTAACACTCACGGGAATCTCGCAGAGAACGCCTCTGCTGACAGGACGCCATGGACATGAACTGGCTGGGGGTCATGTTGGGGGGTGACACGGAGGTGAGGGGTCCCCGAAGTGTCCCTGTCAAGTCGGCATTTTGCTGACTGACTTGTAGTTTCTGTGGTGACCGGGGGCTGTGGCGTGCTGTGTTGCAGGTGGAGGCGGAGGGCGAGGTGCTGGCGTTGTTCTGTGGTCGGGAGCAGACAGACACGGAGGCGGTGCCGGCTCAGCGGGTCATCACATCCCCCCAGAACGCCCTGAGTGTCGCCTTCGCCTCCGACTTCTCCAACGAAGAGCGATTCTCCGGCTTCAGGGCGCATTACAGCGCAGAGGGTGAGGACGCTCAGAGCAGCTGAAGTGTCCCAGAGCTGGTCACTGGCGGTCACTGGCGGTTACTGGCGGTTACTGACGGTTACTGACGGTCACTGGCGGTTACTGACGGTTACTGACGGTCACTGGCGGTCACTGGCGGTCACTGACGGTTACTGACGGTCACCGGCGGTCACTGGCGGTCAGTGACGGTCACCGGCGGTCACCGACGGTTACCGACGGTCACTGGCGGTCACTGGCGGTCACTGGCGGTCACTGGCGGTCACTGACGGTTACTGACGGTCACTGGCGGTCACTGGCGGTCAGTGACGGTCACTGGCGGTCACTGACGGTTACTGACGGTCACCGGCGGTCACTGGCGGTCAGTGACGGTCACTGGCGGTCACTGACGGTTACTGACGGTCACCGGCGGTCACTGGCGGTCAGTGACGGTCACTGGCGGTCACTGACGGTTACTGACGGTCACCCGCGGTCACTGGCGGTCAGTGACGGTCACTGGCGGTCACCGACGGTTACCGACGGCTACTGATCGTTCAAAGTGATACTGATGATGTGAGGACGTCTAAAGGTCCCACGTCAGACTGTAACAGCAGACCGTCCTCTGGTTCTGCCCCCTGTCAGTCAACAGCTATGGTCTGGTCCCGACAGGCCGGTCTGGTCCCGACAGGCCGGTCTGCTTCCAAAGCGAAAGCTGTGTTTCCAGAACAGAAACATGTTGACCGATAAGAGAGGACATGAACCTCTGACCCACAGACCCCCCAGCTCATGGAGGCTCCGACAGGACGGGGGCTGCAGCTGAGGCGTTTGTGTGGTTACAGCCCTTCCTCACGTCCCCGTAGCAGCTCTGAGACACCACAGTCAGACGAGCCCCCCCCCCAAGGTGTGCTACTCTGTCTGGGGGGAGCAGACCCCCCCCCACTCTGCCTCTATTTTGGTGGTTGTTTTTATCTTCGTCCTCTTCCTCTGTCCGTCCCTCCAGACGTGGACGAGTGCAGCGAGCACGCTGATGAAGATCTGCTCTGCGATCACTTCTGTCACAACTACATCGGAGGATACTACTGCTCCTGTCGCTATGGTTACCTGCTGCACTCCAACAACCGCACCTGCAGAGGTGAGACTGCATCATCACCATCATCACCATCATCACATCCCACATCCACCTTCACCTCACCACATGGACCAGGGCTGAGGTTCGGTTCGGTGATGGCTGGTTTAATGTTCAGCCTGTGATTAGGGTAAGGGTTAGGGTAAGGGTTAGATGATGATGAGATCCCTGACATGTGACCCACACCAGCCGTGTTGAGGTGGATGTTGTTTGCTGTGACTTCAGACTGCGTGTCGGAGCTTTTCAGACATAAGCAGCTTAAACGTGTTTCTGTGTGAACGCCTTCACAGCAGATCTGAATTCCAGCAGCCTGATCCTGATTAGTCTGCGGCACCAACGCCGCCACGCCGACAACACAGAGGCGGCGGTGTTTGTTTGTTGGCGGTAAAGCATGAAGCTGGAAAAGTCTGCTGGGACAGAGCTCAGGCAGGACGGCTGTTTGGACTCCGACCTCCAGCTGACTGATAACAGCCACTGATTGGAGGAAAATATTTACATGTTCAACATGTTTCAGTGTGGAGGAGGAACACACACACACAGAGTCCGTATCTTCACCTCTGATCCACCACAGTGAGGAATCGACAAACAGAACTCAGGATAAAGGTCATTCTGCTGCTCCATGTGGTACCAGCCTGTATGAAGAAGCGTCCTCTGATTGGTCGGTATCAGTCTGTATAAAGAAGCGTCCTCTGATTGGTCGGTATCAGTCTGTGTAAAGAAGCGTCCTCTGATTGGTCGGTATCAGTCTGTGTAAAGAAGCGTCCTCTGATTGGTCGGTATCAGTCTATAAAGAAGCGTCCTCTGATTGGTCGGTATCAGTGTATAAAGAAGCGTCCTCTGATTGGTCGGTATCAGTCTGTATAAAGAAGCGTCCTCTGATTGGTCGGTATCAGTCTATAAAGAAGCGTCCTCTGATTGGTCGGTATCAGTCTATAAAGAAGCGTCCTCTGATTGGTCGGTATCAGTCTGTATAAAGAAGCGTCCTCTGATTGGTCGGTATCAGTCTATAAAGAAGCGTCCTCTGATTGGTCGGTATCAGTGTATAAAGAAGCGTCCTCTGATTGGTCGGTATCAGTCTGTATAAAGAAGCGTCCTCTGATTGGTCGGTATCAGTCTATAAAGAAGCGTCCTCTGATTGGTCGGTATCAGTCTGTAAAGAAGCGTCCTCTGATTGGTCGGTATCAGTCTGTAAAGAAGCGTCCTCTGATTGGTCGGTATCAGTCTGTAAAGAAGCGTCCTCTGATTGGTCGGTATCAGTCTGTATAAAGAAGCGTCCTCTGATTGGTCGGTATCAGTCTATAAAGAAGCGTCCTCTGATTGGTCGGTATCAGTCTATAAAGAAGCGTCCTCTGATTGGTCGGTATCAGTCTGTAAAGAAGCGTCCTCTGATTGGTCGGTATCAGTCTGTATAAAGAAGCGTCCTCTGATTGGTCGGTATCAGTCTATAAAGAAGCGTCCTCTGATTGGTCGGTATCAGTCTGTAAAGAAGCGTCCTCTGATTGGTCGGTATCAGTCTGTGTAAAGAAGCGTCCTCTGATTGGTCGGTATCAGTGTATAAAGAAGCGTCCTCTGATTGGTCGGTATCAGTGTATAAAGAAGCGTCCTCTGATTGGTCGGTATCAGTCTGTATAAAGAAGCGTCCTCTGATTGGTCGGTATCAGTCTATAAAGAAGCGTCCTCTGATTGGTCGGTATCAGTCTGTAAAGAAGCGTCCTCTGATTGGTCGGTATCAGTCTGTAAAGAAGCGTCCTCTGATTGGTCGGTATCAGTCTGTATAAAGAAGCGTCCTCTGATTGGTCGGTATCAGTCTATAAAGAAGCGTCCTCTGATTGGTCGGTATCAGTCTATAAAGAAGCGTCCTCTGATTGGTCGGTATCAGTCTGTAAAGAAGCGTCCTCTGATTGGTCGGTATCAGTCTGTATAAAGAAGCGTCCTCTGATTGGTCGGTATCAGTCTATAAAGAAGCGTCCTCTGATTGGTCGGTATCAGTCTGTAAAGAAGCGTCCTCTGATTGGTCGGTATCAGTCTGTATAAAGAAGCGTCCTCTGATTGGTCGGTATCAGTCTGTAAAGAAGCGTCCTCTGATTGGTCGGTATCAGTCTGTATAAAGAAGCGTCCTCTGATTGGTCGGTATCAGTCTATAAAGAAGCGTCCTCTGATTGGTCGGTATCAGTCTATAAAGAAGCGTCCTCTGATTGGTCGGTATCAGTCTATAAAGAAGCGTCCTCTGATTGGTCGGTATCAGTCTATAAAGAAGCGTCCTCTGATTGGTCAGTATCAGTCTATAAAGAAGCGTCCTCTGATTGGTCGGTATCAGTCTGTATAAAGAAGCGTCCTCTGATTGGTCGGTATCAGTCTGTGTAAAGAAGCGTCCTCTGATTGGTCGGTATCAGTCTGTGTAAAGAAGCGTCCTCTGATTGGTCGGTATCAGTCTGTAAAGAAGCGTCCTCTGATTGGTCGGTATCAGTCTGTATAAAGAAGCGTCCTCTGATTGGTCGGTATCAGTCTATAAAGAAGCGTCCTCTGATTGGTCGGTATCAGTCTGTATAAAGAAGCGTCCTCTGATTGGTCGGTATCAGTCTGTGTAAAGAAGCGTCCTCTGATTGGTCGGTATCAGTCTGTGTAAAGAAGCGTCCTCTGATTGGTCGGTATCAGTCTGTATAAAGAAGCGTCCTCTGATTGGTCGGTATCAGTCTGTAAAGAAGCGTCCTCTGATTGGTCGGTATCAGTCTGTGTAAAGAAGCGTCCTCTGATTGGTCGGTATCAGTCTGTAAAGAAGCGTCCTCAGTGAAGCTGGTGCTTCACTGTGCTTCAGAGCTGTGTGTGTGTGTGTGTGTGTGTGTGTGTTCAGTGGAGTGCAGTGACGATGCGTTCAGGGAACGCTCTGGCGTTCTGAGCAGCGTGGACTTCCCATCTCCGTACCCAAAGAGCTCAGAGTGTTCATACCGGATCGAGGTGGAGCCAGGATTCAGGCTCCGCCTCCAGTTTGACCCCCGCTTCGACGTGGAGGACCACCCCGACATCACCTGCCCCTATGACCACGTCAGGGTCAGCACACACACACACACACCTGTGAAGAGACCCGTACACACCTGTCCTATACGAGTAGATGAATAACCTGTGTGTGTGTGTGTGTGTCAGATCAGGGCAGGCAGCACTGACTTCGGTCCGTTCTGCGGCGTTCGGTCTCCAGGTGAGATTCAGACCGACAGCAACGTCGTCACTGTTGGTTTCCACAGCGACGACTCAGGAGAGAACCTGGGTTGGAGGATCACATACACATCTGTGGGTACGTACACACTGCACACTACACACTACACACCTGACAGCAAGTTGTGTGTGTTACCTGAGGCTTTTATTTTGTCCTGGCAGGAAGTCAGTGTCCGGTACCTGAGGCTCCACCCCATGTGGTGCTGAACCCCGTCCAATCAGAATACTCCTTCAAAGACCACATCCTGTTCACCTGTGAGCCGGGACACGGACTGCTGCAGGTACCGGTACTTCCTGTACTTCACTGGTTACTTCAGTCTGTCCATGTCCCACTTTATACCTGTGTACTTTTACTACTGGTACTGCTCACCCAGGATTTAATGAAGGACCTGTAATGTAGTATTTCTATGTGATAGCAGTGGTACTCATACTTCAGTAAAGAGTCGGTCTGTGCTGCTGGTTCTGGTCCGTGCTGAGTCCTGTGGTTGTGTCTCTGGTCCAGGGGGGGCGGTACCTGGACCAGTACCAGGTGGACTGTCGGGCTGACGGCTCGTGGAGCGGCCGTCCTCCTCAGTGTCAGAGTGAGAAAACCGATTCCTGCTGCATGAACACTCACATAAGTGCTAACTTCCTCCTAGCACTGTGCTAACATTGTTAGCCCACTGCTAACTTCCTCCTAGCACTGTGCTAACATTGTTAGCCCACTGCTAACTTCCTCCTAGCACTGTGCTAACATTGTTAGCCCACTGCTAACTTCCTCCAAGCACTGTGCTAACATTGTTAGCCCACTGCTAACTTCCTCCAAGCACTGTGCTAACATTGTTAGCCCACTGCTAACTTCCTCCTAGCACTGTGCTAACATTGTTAGCCCACTGCTAACTTCCTCCTAGCACTGTGCTAACATTGTTAGCCCACTGCTAACTTCCTCCAAGCACTGTGCTAACATTGTTAGCCCACTGCTAACTTCCTCCTAGCACTGTGTTAACTTCCTGTTGAATGTGGATCATTTATCCTCACAGACTTCTCTTTCACAATAAGAGTCTGTAGAAAAAAGTCATTTTAGGCTCAACAGCTTCATGTGACGGACGCCATTGCTGTAGTTGTGTAGTTTGGCCTCTATGTCAGACTGGCTTCAGAGCCTGGAGACCTTCCTGGGGGGTCGGGCCGCCTTGATCGTGGTGCTGCTACTCTCTCATTCTTTGGCTCACCTGAGACACCTGGTGGTCAGGTAAACGTATTACAGTCCAGCCTGAGGCTCAGTGTGAGACATAAACATCAGTTTACAGACAAACTGCTAAAAACACAGAGCAACAAGGAAAGAGAGAACTATTATGTTCATACAGGAAGGAGGACATGAAGAAAGATGAAACAGCATGAAGGAGCGTGAACAGCAGCGAGGAGGATTTAGAGCTGGCTGTTGAGATGGTGTGTATCACACTATAAATATTTGTCGTGCAGGTTATTGACTGTGACCGACGTTGAAGGATGACTTTGGTATTGAATTTTGTCTATTTTTACCAGCCGTTATATCGCTCTCTGCAAACACACCAGACTCCATTCACAAAAACAGGGATTTTAGCTCACAGGACACAGCTGGTCAACTAGTTAGTTTGTGTTACTGGTTAATCTGGTCCGAGCCAACCCTTCAAAACACCAAAGTCTCACAGTAATTAACTAACTAAACTCTCCCTCCTGCTTCTCTGTCTCTGTAGAAACAGACTCGCGGAGGAGGAGGCGGTCTCGGCCCAGTGTCTTAACCAATCACAGTCGAGATTAGTCAGGGATTCTGATTGGCTGATAGACAAACTGGAGGATGAGTTCACTCAGCAGTTTGATGTTAAGTTTTTCAATATTTTCTAATAAACCGAATGAAACCAGAATCTGTGTCTTGTGTTTCTGTGAAATCACCTGTGAGCAAGAAGCAGGAGCCAAACACAGGACCAATCAGAGAGCAGATAGTCCAACCACCTGTAGTCATGTGACCACCGGGGGTCATGTGATCACCAGATGAAGAGTAGAGAACATGAAACATGTCACGTCTGACTGAGGTTACTAACGTCCCCATCACATGACTCAAACTGATGACATCAGCTCTAACACCTGGCCAGGTACTCATTACAGCTGATTGGTCTGCTCTCTGACACACTGACAGCTGATTGGTCTGCTCTCTGACACACTGACAGCTGATTGGTCTGCTCTCTGACACACTGACAGCTGATTGATCTGCTCTCTGACACACTGACAGCTGATTGGTCTGCTCTCTGACACACTGACAGCTGATTGGTCTGCTCTCTGACACACTGACAGCTGATTGGTCTGCTCTCTGACACACTGACAGCTGATTGATCTGCTCTCTGTCACAGTGGTGGATTGTGGGAGTCCGAAGGTGGTCGCCATGGCTGACGTGGTGTTTGGTAGTCATGACAACAGCACCCTGTTTGGATCAACAGTTCACTACGTCTGCAGGGGGGGTGGCGTCCAGCCCAGCAGTAACAGTAAGAGTAGTACTGCAGTACTGCTGTTAGGGAGTGGTATTTATACTTCATATTTTAGTTTAAATCAGTTACTCACAGTATTAAATAAGTTAAGTACTGCTAGTACACAGTAAAGTACTGCTAGTACACAGTGAAATACTGTGCTCTACAGTAAAAGTACTGTGAGTACACAATAAAATACTGTGCTCTACAGTAAAAGTACTGTGAGTACACAGTAAAATACTGTGCTCTACAGTAAAAGTACTGCGAGTACACAGTAAAATACTGCTAGTACACAATAAAATACTGTGCTCTACAGTAAAGTAGAAGTACCTTAGTACTTACTGACAGTAAGAGTAATTGTACTCGGTTACTTTCCACCACTGACGTCTGCAGTGTGTGTGTGTGTGTGTGTGTGTGTGTGTGTGTGTGTGTGCTTGTGTGTGTGTGTGTGTGTGTGTGTGTGTGTCTGTGTGTGTGTGTGTGTGCTTGTGTGTGTGTGTGTGTGCGTGTGTGTGTCTGTGTGTGTGTGCGTGTGTGTGCTTGTGTGTGTGCTTGTGTGTGTGTGTGCGTGTGTGTGCTTGTGTGTGTGTCTGTGTGCGTGTGTGTGTGTGTGCTTGTGTGTGTGTGTGTGTGTGTCTGTGTGTGTGTGTGTGTGTGTGCTTGTGTGTGTGTGTGTGTGTGTCTGTGTGTGTGTGTGTGTGCTTGTGTGTGTGTGTGTGTGTGTGTGTGTGTCTGTGTGTGTGTGTGTGTGCTTGTGTGTGTGTGTGTGTGCGTGTGTGTGTCTGTGTGTGTGTGCGTGTGTGTGCTTGTGTGTGTGCTTGTGTGTGTGTGTGCGTGTGTGTGCTTGTGTGTGTGTCTGTGTGCGTGTGTGTGTGCTTGTGTGTGTGTCTGTGTGCGTGTGTGTGTGCTTGTGTGTGTGTGTGTGTGTGTGTTTGTGTGTGTGTGTGTGTGTGTGCGTGTGTGTGTGTGTGTGTGTGTGTGTGTGTGTGTGTAGGTTCCTATCGCTGTGGACCGACTGGAGTCTGGATCAGCACTGAGTCAGGCAGCAGACTGCCGAGCTGCGTCCCAGGTACAGGTGAGCTTCTGTCAGAGGGAGCTGCTAAATCCAGTCTGGTGTCAACACAGTACACGCAGTACTACATGTAGTACTACATGTAGTAGTACTTGTAGTAGTACTTGTAGTACTTGTAGTAGTACATGTAGTAATAACGACAGTGTCTGTCCCCCCCCCCCTCCCCCATGCCTCTGTGCAGCCTGTGGTCGGCCCGCCCGCGCTCTCCCCCGTCAGGTGAAGCGGATCGTGGGCGGTCGTGGCGCCGAGCCCGGCCTCTTCCCCTGGCAGGTGCTGCTCAGCGTGGAGGACCGGTCCCGGGTCCCAGAGGACCGCTGGTTCGGGTCCGGGGCCCTGCTGTCCGAGTCCTGGGTCCTCACAGCCGCCCACGTGCTGAGGTCCCAGAGGAGGGACGCCAGCGTCGTCCCCGTGGCCCCCGAGCACGTCAAGGTCTGAGGTCCCTGAACCACCACTAACATTCTCACTGCAGTAACACGGTCCTGATCCAGACCTGGTCCTGGTTTAGACCTGGTCCTGGTCTATGAGGTCTGTGAGTTAATTAGTTAAAGAATGAGGTTAATGGTGCTCGTTGTGTTGTGATGGTTTCACAAAAGACCAGTCTAACTAGTGTAACCAGTGTAACCAGTGTAACCAGTATAACCAGTGTAACCAGTCTAACTAGTGTAACCAGAGTAACCAGTCTGTGTCCTCCAGGTCTTCCTCGGTCTCCATGACGCCGGGGACCGGCGTTCAGCCACTAACCGATCGGTGGACCTGGTCGTCCTCCATCCCGACTTCCAGCCTGACAACTACGACAACGACGTGGCGCTGCTGAGGCTGACGGAGGGGGTGGAGTTCAACCAGCTGGTCAGGCCGGTCTGCCTGCCCCCCCCCCATAGAGAGGTACCACTACTGTCTGTCTGCCCTCCCCCCCGTCTCTCTGGGACATGTGTGAGTGGGGGGGGCATGTCAGCTGACCTTTGACCTGTGTGTCTTTTATAGGACGGCCCCCCCACTCCCCCCCCCCACTCTCTGGGCGTGGTCGCCGGCTGGGGGATCTCCAGTATCACCGCGTCCTCGCCGGGCGCCGCCCCCTCACCGTCCTCTGAGGCGGGGGGGGCGTCTGACGTGCTGCAGTACGTGAAGCTGCCGGTGGTGCCTCAGGCCGAGTGCCAGGCGAGCTACGCCGCGCGCTCCGCCGCCTACAACATCACCGACAACATGTTCTGCGCCGGCTTCTTCCAGGGGGGGCGGGACACCTGCCTGGGGGACAGCGGGGGGGCGTTCGTGATGGAGGACGCGGTGAGCTGGCGGTGGGTGGCGTTTGGACTGGTGTCGTGGGGGGGCCCGGAGGAGTGCGGTAGTCAGAGGGTGTACGGCGTCTACACCCGACTGCCCAAATACGTGGAGTGGATCCAGGAGGAGGTCGGCGCCGCCCCCTGGTGGTGAGACGGACCCCCCCCCCTCCCATGGACACGCTCCACACCTGTAACAGTGGAGCCCCCCCCCCGATTCACTGTAAACACATGGACGGAATGACGGCCTGACACCAACCTGCTCACAGGACACAGACCCAGTCCTGGTCCAGACTAAGTCCTGGTCCAGTCCCCTGACAGTGTTGCAAAGCAAATATTTGCCTCATGTCACTCGCGGCAGTAAACACTGACAGTGCTGGAGCTAATGCTTGTGCTAACAGGAGCTAATGTTTGTGCTAACAGGAGCTACTGTTTGTGCTAACAGGAGCTAATGTTTGTGCTAACTGGATCTAATGCTTGTGTTAACAGGGGCTAATGTTTGTGCTAACTGGGACAAATGCTTGAGCTAACAGGGGCTAATGCTTGTGCTAACTGGATCTAATGCTTGTGTTAACAGGGGCTAATGTTTGTGCTAACTGGGACTAATGCTTGAGCTAACAGGGGCTAATGCTTGTGCTAACTGGATCTAATGCTTGTGTTAACAGGGGCTACTGTTTGTGCTAACTGGGGCTAATGCTAGTGCTAACAGGAGCTACTGTTTGTGCTAACTGGATCTAATGCTTGTGTTAACAGGAGCTACTGTTTGTGCTAACAGGAGCTACTGTTTGTGCTAACTGGATCTAATGCTTGTGTTAACAGGGGCTAATGTTTGTGCTAACTGGGACTAATGCTTGAGCTAACAGGGGCTAATGCTTGTGCTAACTGGATCTGATGCTTGTGTTAACAGGGGCTACTGTTTGTGCTAACGGGCTAATGCTTGTGCTAACAGGAGCTACTGTTTGTGCTAACTGGGGCTAATGCTTGAGCTAACAGGAGCTACTGTTTGTGCTAACTGGGACTAATGCTTGAGCTAACTGGGGCTAATGCTTGAGCTAACGGGGGCTAATGCTTGAGCTAACTGGGGCTAATGCTTGAGCTAACTGGGGCTAATGCTTGGGCTCTCTCTAACGTGTCCAGTGGGATCATTGAGCTCCATGTTTGATTCACTGTCAGGACAGCCAATCAGAACTCAGATTCCCCTCCAGGACACGTTCACTCAAATTGTTTCTGTGGGAAAACGGAGCTTTCTGACATTTTTTTGCTCAAGTTGAATATTTTCAAACGTGAATTTGCCTGATTTGTGTCTTTCGTGCTGCATCACGTTAATTTGACGCTGTGTGTAATTCTGCTTTGCATTCAGTGGAAAATCCTGATGGATTAGGAAGGACGTGTCCTCACAGTCCTGGTCCCTGGTCCTGCTGAGGGTCCAGAACATTAAATCTTTTATCATTCATTGATTGATTGATTATCAGTGGATCTGACATGGAGCTTCAGGTCGTCCTCTGATGTCAGACCTGATCAGACCTGGTCCTGATGCAGACGTCCTTCTGTCATTAAACCAAGACAATCAGTCTCTGAGCCCCCACCCTCTGACCATGCCCCCCTGGCAGAGAGCCCTGAAGATAAACTGACAGACTCCATTTTCTATCCCAGAATCCTTTGCTACACTCCGTCTGTGATGTTATCAAAATGACCCTTTAGAGACAGTGCCCCCCCACAGAGAGGGGGCTGATGGCCTGTGTGTTGGGGGGGGGCTGCCTGTTTCCTGTGAGCTGATTGGTGTTTGATGTTCTTTATTTCACACGTATGAATCACATGAGCAGTAATAAAGTGACACGCTGACAGTCTGTCCAGCTCATTTATTCCTCAGCTTTGATCAATACTTCATTCTGATTGGTCAGGCTCAGCATTCATAACTGACCAATCAGGTGCATTTTTCAGTACAGCAGACTGTTGCTATGGAGACTGTGGACGACAGCATGAAGAAGTTCAGGAAGAAAACAGCAGGATGGTGATGATGATGATGACCACGGTGATGATGATGATGGTGATGACATCGTTCCTTTTGGACGTCTCCTCATTGGACAGAAAGCCGCAGCGGCCGGTGAGACAGCCAATGAGATGACAGCTGTCGGTCATGTGACAGCGGGCAGCGAGGCGTCAGCTGTCCTCCGTGGTTCCGTCCCGGGTCAGGAGGTCGTCCCGGGTCCGTCCGTCCCGTTGAGGTCCGGCGTCTCCATGGTGTCTCTGATCCAGGACAGGAAGTTGCCCAGGCGGGTGTAGACGCCGTACTTCCCCCGGGCGGCACATTCCTCCCCCCAGCTGACCACGCCGGTCAGAAACCACGTCCCCCGGTAGTTCACCACAAACGGGCCGCCGCTGTCCCCGCTGCAGGCGTCCATGTTCACCTGCAGGTAGCCGGCACAGAACATGTTGTCTGTGACCACCTGCAGGGGGCGGACAGGGTCACACATCAAACACACCCAGATACGATAAAACAAGAGACGACAGACAGGACGACAGACAGCACGACAGACAGGACGACAGATAGGACGACAGAAAGGACGACAATACAACAGACAGGACGACAGACAGGATGACAGACAGGACGACATAAAACAGACAGGGCGACAGATAGGACGACAGACAGGACGACAGACAGCACGACAGACAGCACGACAGACAGGACGACATAAAACAGACAGGACGACAATACAACAGACAGGACGACATAAAACAGACAGGGCGACAGACAGGGCGACAGACAGGACGACATAAAACAGACAGGACGACAGATAGGATGACAGACAGGACGAATGACAGGACGACAGATAGGACGACAATACAACAGACAGGACGACAGATAGGATGACAGACAGGACGATAGAAAGGACGACAACACAACAGATAGGACGACAGACAGGACGACATAAAACAGACAGGGCGACAGATAGGACGACAGACAGGACGACATAAAGCTGACAGGACGACAGATAGGATGACAGACAGGATGACAGACAGGACGACAGATAGGATGACAGACAGGATGACAGACAGGACGACATAAAGCAGACAGGACGACAGATAGGATGACAGACAGGATGACAGACAGGACGACATAAAACAGACAGGGCGACAGATAGGATGACAGACAGGACGATAGAAAGGACGACAATACAACAGATGGGACGACAGACAGGACGACATAAAACAGACAGGGCGACAGATAGGACGACAGACAGGACGACATAAAGCAGACAGGACGACAGATAGGATGACAGACAGGATGACAGACAGGACGACATAAAACAGACAGGGCGACAGATAGGACGACAGACAGGACGACATAAAGCAGACAGGACGACAGATAGGATGACAGACAGGATGACAGACAGGACGACATAAAACAGACAGGGCGACAGATAGGACGACATACAGGACGACATAAAACAGACAGGACAACAATACAACAGACAGGACGACATAAAACAGACAGGGCGACAGACAGGACGACAGACAGGACGACATAAAACAGACAGGACGACAGACAGGACAAATGACAGGACGACAGATAGGACGACAATACAACAGACAGGACGACAGATAGGATGACAGACAG
Organism: Pempheris klunzingeri; assembly: GCF_042242105.1. NCBI lineage: Eukaryota > Metazoa > Chordata > Actinopteri > Acropomatiformes > Pempheridae > Pempheris > Pempheris klunzingeri. Next base: position 196,335 of record NC_092015.1, on the reverse strand, counting down.
GACGATAGAAAGGACGACAATACAACAGATAGGACGACAGACAGGACGACATAAAACAGACAGGGCGACAGATAGGACGACAGACAGGACGACATAAAGCAGACAGGACGACAGATAGGATGACAGACAGGATGACAGACAGGACGACATAAAGCAGACAGGACGACAGATAGGATGACAGACAGGATGACAGACAGGACGACGTAAAACAGACAGGGCGACAGATAGGACGACAGACAGGACGACATAAAACAGACAGGGCGACAGATAGGACGACAGACAGGACGACATAAAGCAGACAGGACGACAGATAGGATGACAGACAGGATGACAGACAGGACGACATAAAACAGACAGGGCGACAGATAGGACGACAGACAGGACGACAGACAGGACGACATAAAACAGACAGGACGACAATACAACAGACAGGACGACATAAAACAGACAGGGCGACAGATAGGACAGCAGACAGGACGACATAAAACAGACAGGGCGACAGATAGGACGACAGACAGGACGACATAAAACAGACAGGACGACAATACAACAGACAGGACGACATAAAACAGACAGGGCGACAGATAGGACGACAGACAGGACGACATAAAACAGACAGGACGACAGATAGGATGACAGACAGGACGAATGACAGGACGACAGATAGGACGACAATACAACAGACAGGACGACAGATAGGATGACAGACAGGACGATAGAAAGGACGACAATACAACAGATAGGACAACAGACGGGACGACAGACAGGACGACATAAAACAGACGGCGACAGATAGGACGACAGACAGGATGACATAAAACAGACAGGATGACAGATAGGATGACAGACAGGACGACAGACAGGACAACATAAAGCAGACAGGACGACAGATAGGACGACAGATAGGATGACAGACAGGACGAATGATAGGACGACAATACAACAGACAGGACGACAGATAGGACGACAGACAGGATGACATAAAACAGACAGGATGACACATAGGATGACAGACAGGACGACAGACAGGACGACATAAAGCAGACAGGACGACAGATAGGACGACAGACAGGACGACATAAAGCAGACAGGACGACAGATAGGATGACAGATAGGACGAATGATAGGACGACAATACAACAGACAGGACGACAGATAGGACGACAGACAGGACGACATAAAACAGACAGGATGACACATAGGATGACAGACAGGACGACATAAAGCAGACAGGACGACAGATAGGACGACAGATAGGATGACAGACAGGACGAATGATAGGACGACAATACAACAGACAGGACGACAGATAGGACGACAGACAGGACGATATAAAACAGACAGGATGACACATAGGATGACAGACAGGACGACAGACAGGACGACATAAAGCAGACAGGACGACAGATAGGACGACAGACAGGACGACATAAAGCAGACAGGACGACAGACAGGACGACAGATAGGACGACAGATAGGATGACAGACAGGACGAATGACAGGACGACAGATAGGACAACAATACAACAGACAGGACGACAGACAGGACAACATAAAACAGACAGGATGACAGACAGGACAACAGACAGGATGACAGAAAGGACGACAATACAACAGACAGGACGACAGATAAGATGACAGGACAACTGACAGGACGACAATACAACAGACAGGACAACAGACAGGACGACAGATAAGATGACAGGATGACTGACAGGACGACAATACAACAGACAGGACAACAGACAGGACGACAGATAAGATGACAGGATGACTGACAGGACGACAATACAACAGACAGGACAACAGACAGGACGACAGATAAGATGACAGGACAACTGACAGGATGACAGATAAGATGACAGGACGACTGACAGGACGACTATACAACAGACAGGACAACAGACAGGGCGACAGATAAGATGACAGGACGACAGACAGGACGACAGATAAGACGACAGGACAACAGACAGGACGACAGGACATCAGACAGGATGAGAGGACAACAGACAGGATGAGAGGAGGGCCCGGTCTCCGGATTCACCTGCTCACCTGCTCGGTGGAGGCGGTGCAGTCCTGGTAGCTGATCACGGGGAGCGCCACCTTCCTGAGGAAGCGGGACGACCTGCCCAGGTAGCGGGTCCGTCCCCAGCCCGTCACCACGCCGCGGTTCCCGTCCTGGACACACAGACACAGACCGTCAGCCCTGACCTGCGGCGTCCACTCCGACTAGCGACGTCCAACAGGCAGTCACCTGCAGCAGGTACGTGGACAGGTGGGGGTCGGGGAGGCAGGCGGGCACGGCGGTGGGGCCCCTGAGGACGGGCCGGGACAGATAGAGCAGAGCAATGTCGCTGTCGAAGGTGAAGGAGTGGAAGTGAGGATGGACGAACACCCTCTGGACCTTTATCAGCTGCTCACCGGGATCAGGACGGAGCTTGTCGAAGTCTCCTGAGGACAGACAGGACAGAGAGGACAGGCAGACAGACAAACAGACAGTCAGACAAACAAACAGGACAGAGAGGACAGACAGTCAGATAAACAGACAGACAGACAAACAGTCAGACAGACAAACAGACAGGACAGAGAGGACAGACAGTCAGACAAACAGTCAGACAGACAAACAGACAGGACAGAGAGGACAGACAGTCAGACAAACAGTCAGACAGACAAACAGTCAGACAGACAAACAGACAGGACAGAGAGGACAGACAGTCAGACAAACAGACAGTCAGACAAACAGACAGACAGATAAACAGACAGTCAGACAAACAGTCAGTCAGACAAACAGACAGGACAGAGAGGACAGACAGTCAGACAAACAGTCAGTCAGACAAACAGACAGACAGATAAACAGACAGTCAGACAAACAGTCAGACAGATAAACAGACAGACAGATAAACAGACAGTCAGACAAACAGTCAGACAGATAAACAGACAGACAGATAAACAGACAGTCAGACAAACAGTCAGACAGATAAACAGCGTGTTTTCGGTGTAACAAAGTGTAGAAATGATAGAACAGCATTTTAAAAAAGTGACTTTTGAAATTTGACACCAGAAAAACATTAAATGCTGCCCTGACAGTTTGAACGCCGCCTCCCCCAGCGTTTTGCGGCGAACAGGATTAAGGGGGGGGGGGTTTCACACTTCCTGCTCACATAACAGACACAGGGGACGGGGCTTATACTGAGGTGGCCTCCGGGGCGGTGACCGGCCGCTGGAGGCTCTGTTCATCCTCTGACAGCTGCTCAGTGGAGCAGGAAAACAAAACAGTTCCTGGTATGAAAGATCTTCCTCATCATGAGCCTAAAGAGCCTGGAGGGTTAGTGTTTCTGCCCTGTGCTCACTTCCTGTTAGCCCTGTGCTAACCTGAATGGGGATAAAATGATTTAGTCCTTTGCCTCTTCCAGACTTCCGGACTAAATGGATCAAACTGACACGAGTAGTCTATCCTCTGATTCACAGACGTCTCTTTCACAATAAGAGTCTGTGGGAAAAAAAGTCTAAAAGCCTGTTTGGCTTTTGGGGGTGGGGGTGGGGGTGGGGGGGTTATGTCCAGATCGTTGGGCATCACTTTTGGCAGCATCTATGTTTATACACACACACACACACACACTGTACCTATGGTCACATGGTCTGCAGCCTCCTCCAGGCAGTGAGCAGCAGAGATCACCCAGCGGTCAGAGACCAGAGCCCCCCCACAGAACCCAAAACCATCAGACCTGTGGACCAGCACCTGGACACAGACACAGCCACAGACACACACACACACACACACACACACACACACACACACAGACACACAGACACACAAACACAGACACACAGATAC
>NC_092015.1:182500-187500 GCF_042242105.1 Pempheris klunzingeri | reverse complement strand
TACAACACACAGGACAGACACTCAAACTCATCATCACTCATCCAGGTAGAGTGATGTCATCAGGTAGAGTGATGTCATCAGGTGAGTTTATTCATAATAGATGTGAAATGTTCAAATGAATCAAAGAGTTTCAGATCTGTCGTCAAGAGGAAGCTCATGTGATTCTACTGAAAGTTCTGGAGCAGCCGGTTGACCTTCTGATGAGACTTTAGTGGAGGTCAACGGTTCACATCAGTTTTCTATGGTTATAGTTAAAGGACGTGAATGATACTAAAAATACTCACTTGTGTATCTGTACCAGAACTCCAGCTGTGGATGAAGAAACTCAGAGTTAAAATACACAGGAGAAGTAACAATGACAACAGTAATAGTAATAATAGTAATAATAATAATAATAGTAATAATAATAATAGTAATAATAGTAATGATAATAATAATAATAATAATAATAGTAACAATAGTAATGATAATAATAATAGTAATAATAGTAATGATAATAATAATAGTAATAATAGTAATGATAATAATAATAATAATAATAATAGTAATAATAGTAATGATAATAATAATAGTAATAATAGTAATGATAATAATAATAATAATAATAATAGTAATAATAGTAATGATAATAATAATAGTAATAATAGTAATGATAATAATAATAATAATAGTAATCATAATAATAATAATAATAATAGTAATAATAGTAATGATAATAATAATAGTAATAATAGTAATAATAGTAATGATAATAATAATAATAATAATAATAATAATAGTAATAATAGTAATGATAATAATAATAATAGTAATGATAATAATAATAATAGTAATAATAGTAATGATAATAATAATAGTAGTAATATAATAATAATAATAATAGTAATGATAATAGTAATAATAATAATAATAATAATAATAGTAAGAATAATAATAGTAATGATAATAATAATAGTAATAATAGTAATGATAATAATAATAGTAATGATAATAGTAATAATAATAATAATAATAATAATAGTAAGAATAATAATAATAGTAATGATAATAATAATAGTAATGATAATAGTAAGAATAATAATAGCAATATAATAATAATAATAATAATAACAATAATAGTAATACATTTATTTGTGTAGCACCTTTAAAAAAGTTAAAGTATTTTGACAGACGAAGCAACTCAGGATTCAAGGTCAGAGAGTGAGTCAGAGAGTGTTAAAAAGGCAGATAAGAGCGATAGTAAAAATGGATGAGTAAAGAAAAGAGACTGTGAGCCTCCTCACTTCAGTGTGGAAGTAGTACTTTTACTGTAGTATCTTCAGTGTGGAAGTAGTACTTTTACTGTAGTATCTTCAGTGTGGAAGTAGTACTTTTACTGTAGTACTGTAGTCCGATCCCCTTGCTGTGTGCCCATTAGTCCCCTTACAGTTTCAGAGCTGGACGGCCGCAAGCCAAAAACCTTGCGTGGCTCCCCAGCGATTGACTGGAAGGAGGCACCGGCTGGAGGCTGTCTCTCTCACTCAGCGGTGCCCCACAGTCGAGCCCTGCCCGTCAGGTGGTTAATCATGAAGGCTACCTTTGCCTGCTCTGATGCAAAGGTACGAGGCTGAAGGGAGAACAGCAGGGAACAGTTTGTTACAAAAAGGGCCACAGGTCTCTGGGTCTCTGTCGTAACGCTCTGGGGTTCCCACCCGGGGCTCAGGGGCATCTGTGGGCAGCAAAGGAGCAGGAGCTGGTCCCGGCGCAGGAGGAGCTGATGACAGCGTGGAAGCAGCAGCCTGGGTGAGCAGAGATGTTAGCTGCTGAAGTTGACTGGCTTGCGCAGCTAGTGCTTGCCTGTTGGCCTCGGCTGCCTGCTCTGCCTCTGAGGTGGCTGTGGACATCATTGCCTCATGCTGCTGGAGGACACCCTCTATCCTCTCAAGGCGGCTCAGGGGAGAGGGATTGTGTGCTGGGTCCATGACTGGCCAGATTGTACTGTCAGGGTGTGTGGTAGGACCCAAACGCAGCACAATCTCAGAGAACTCTCGGCTCCAACACCAAGCAGAGTTCGTGGTCGTTGCTGAAGTGGAGTCGGCGGAGGAGGAGAGATGGTCAGACGCGAGCCGAGTCGAAGTCCAAAGACAATCTGGCAATGAGTGAGTGGACCGGTGCTGATCACGGTTGATGAGGGGGTGTGGCAAGGTGGTGAGAGATGGAGGTGAGTGAGAAATCTCACAGCAGCAGAACAGACTGTGAGAGATGGAGGAAGTTTTCAGTGCTGCAGTGGGTCTGTGGTAGGAAATGATAGTGGTCACCGCAGAGGGCAAGGAGGGGTTTAACCCTTTATAGGGCACTCATTGAAATACTTGTGGCTCCCCCACAGGAAGGATGGGCACTGTCCAGGTCGAGGGGGAATAGGAACCTTGTTTGCAGCAAGAGGTCTCTGATTTGCAGCTCTAGTGCTTCGCTAGCAGTAGATCCTGCTGGTGCAGGAATCTGTGAACGTGAGAAGAAGCAAACTCCAGATAGAGTGAGAAGTGTAATTAATAACTAATGGGAGCACTGCTGTGCACAGTCAGAGTGCTCTGACCTCTAACCTCCACAGATGGGGGGGTCACCACAGTCATGGCTTAACGTTGTCATTCTGATGCAGCGACCAGATGAACGGCGGTGAGCGCCCTCTGCACGTCCTCCACACTGATCTGTGCACTCCGTTATGTCCGGCCCCTCCGTTGTGGGGGTGGGAGGTGTTGTACAATGTTCTCCTGCAGCATCGACCCCCCCGATCAGTGAGGTTAGCTCTGCTAACATGCTGCCGCTCAGAGCTGATAGACGGGGAGGATGTCTGAAGACTGACGGAGAAATGGATCCATTTCCTTTTGTTTGTTTCTCCTGGTTTCCAGCTGTACTGTCTGCTAACTGCTCAGACTCACAGAGGAAATATTAGAAGTGTTTCCTAACAATTTCATGTTCTTCACATGACCCAAAAAGTCAAGTCTAGAAGACCCGGATCAGCTTGTACTGGACTGAAGTGTGAACCCAGAAATAAAACCTTCAATGCAGGGAATGCTGGGAATCCTTCCTGAAGCTAGAACACTTTAACTCACCGTACACTCCATATTTATCCTCCAATGTCTCTGAACACGTCAACAACACGTGAAGCCAGAGCTTTCAGAAAATGTCCACCTGTTTGGGGGGCATTCACATGTCTGATGACCTGTCTCCTGCAGGGCCTCAGTTTGGACCTGGTTCTGGTTCTTACCGTCTTCTCTTGGGTCTGGAAGATCTCAGCGGCCTCCTCCTGCGAGCAGCTCTCTTCGTAGCACTCCCTCTCCAGGTCTCCAGGTAACACCTCCTCCAGGAAGTGGGAGTTGGCCCGACGCTGCCTGGACGGTGAGCGGAGGATCTGATCTGCCGACAACTGATCCAGGAACACTGGGGAGGGGATAACAGACACACTCTTTTCAGACGGGGGAGGCGACTTCATACATTTGTGGTCATCTGACAGGAAGTCGTCTCTGTTCACTCCAAACTTTTCCCGCCGTGCAATAACAACCCCATTGTTCATGTGGACGTCTGTTCAGATGGTCACTGACCAATCACAGCTGGACGTGTGTGGCTTCCCCGGAGCCTTTCTGTGCTTTTCTCATCTCTCAGGTTCCTGTGGATCCTGGTCCTGGTTCTCCTGCTGTGGTTCTCTGATTCCTGTGGATCCTGTTCCTGGTTCTCCTGCTGTGGTTCTCTGGTTCCTGTGGATCCTGGTCCTGGTTCTCCTGCAGTGGTTCTCTGGTTCCTGTGGATCCTGTTCCTGGTTCTCCTGCTGTGGTTCTCTGGTTCTCCTGCTGTGGTTCTCTGGTTCCTGTGGATCCTGGTCCTGGTTCTCCTGCTGTGGTTCTCTGGTTCCTGTGGATCCTGGTCCTGGTTCTCCTGCTGCGTCAGCCTCTTTTTACTGATATTAGTCCTGTTATTATTATTCACATATTAACTATTGTCATGTTTTTACCTGCTACCATGTTGATCAGTATCAGTCACATTGATCAGTATCAGTCACATTATATCAGCACTATAGTTGCTTTTAGTATTTTGGTTGTTGTGCACGACGCCCTGCAATGATGTCACAGAGTCTGACCCCGACATGGTTGAACAGTTTTAGTAGAAATGCAACAAAGTGAAGAAATCATGGCAATAAAAACACGATTATTGTCCATCAGGAAGGAGGAGGTGTTCTCTGAGGAGCAGCAACACGACAGAAAGACAGCGTCAGGAACCTGTCTACCTGTCAGACTCATCAGACTCACCTGTCTGCCCGTCAGACTCACCTGTCTACCTATCAGACTCATCAGACTCACCTGTCTACCCATCAGACTCATCAGACTCACCTGTCTACCTGTCAGACTCATCAGACTCACCTGTCTGCCCGTCAGACTCACCTGTCTACCCGTCAGACTCATCAGACTCACCTGTCTGCCCGTCAGACTCATCAGACTCACCTGTCTAACCGTCAGACTCACCTGTCTAACCGTCAGACTCACCTGTCTACCTGTCAGACTCACCTGTCTACCCGTCAGACTCACCTGTCTACCCGTCAGACTCATCAGACTCACCTGTCTACCCGTCAGACTCATCAGACTCACCTGTCTACCCGTCAGACTCATCAGACTCACCTGTCTACCTGTCAGACTCACCTGTACATTGGATCAGAGCCGAGCAGACGAGCAGAGTGAGGAGAGCTGAGCTCAGAGTGGAGGATGGTAGCATGTCTGGACAGAAACAGGAAGTGATCATCTGTTAGAAGACGGCATTTCCTGTTCAGGTATCTCTCCACCTGAACATGGGTGTGTGATGTGTTGTAAAGTCTTAGTTCTTAATCGAATCATGGTGCATTCTGGGAGTTTTAGCAGGGTGGCTTACTTTCAGACATCAGGTGATGCTGAGTATGTTAGCATTAGCATGCTAACAGGGGCTGTTAGCTGCTTCATTGACGATCAGAACCTAGAAATGGACGACCCTACCTGTGT
>NC_092015.1:165000-177500 GCF_042242105.1 Pempheris klunzingeri | reverse complement strand
AGGACCAGAGGAGACCAGAAGGGACCAGAGGAGACCAGAGAAGACCAGAAGGGACCAGAGGAGACCAGAAAGGACCAGATAGGACCAGAGAGGACCAGAGGGAATCAGACAGGACCAGAGAGGACCAGAAGAGACCAGAGAGGACCAGAGGAGACCAGAGAGGACCAGAGGAGACCAGAGAGGACCAGAAGAGACCAGAGAGGACCAGAAGAGACCAGAGAGGACCAGAGGAGACCAGAGAAGACCAGAAGGGACCAGAGGAGACCAGAAAGGACCAGATAGGACCAGAGGGAATCAGACAGGACCAGAGAGGACCAGAAGAGACCAGAGAGGACCAGAGGAGACCAGAAAGGACCAGAGGAGACCAGAGAGGACCAGAAGAGACCAGAGAGGACCAGAGGAGACCAGAGAGGACCAGAAGAGACCAGAGAGGACCAGAGAAGACCAGAAGGGACCAGAGGAGACCAGAGAAGACCAGAAGGGACCAGAGGAGACCAGATAGGACCAGAGAGGACCAGAGGGAATCAGAGGAGACCAGAGAGGACCAGAAGAGACCACAGAGGACCAGAGAGGACCAGAGGAGACCACAGAGGACAAGAAGAGACCAGAGAGGACCAGAGGGAATCAGAGAGGACCAGAGGAGACCAGAGAGGACCAGAGAAGACCAGAAGGGACCAGAGGAGACCAGAGAAGACCAGAAGGGACCAGAGGAGACCAGAGAGGACCAGAAGAGACCACAGAGGACCAGAGAGGACCAGAGGGAATCAGAGAGGACCAGAGGAGACCACAGAGGACAAGAAGAGACCAGAGAGGACCAGAGGGAATCAGAGAGGACCAGAGAGGACCAGAAGAGACCACAGAGGACCAGAGGGAATCAGAGGAGACCAGAGAGGACCAGAAGGGACCAGAGGAGACCAGAGAGGACCAGAGGAGACCAGAGGAGACCAGAATGGACCAGAGGAGACCAGAGAAGACCAGAAGGGACCAGAGGAGACCAGAAAGGACCAGAGAGGACCAGAGGGAATCAGAGGAGACCAGAGAGGACCAGAGGGAATCAGAGAGGACCAGAGAGGCCCAGAGGAGACCGGAGAGGACCAAAAGAGACCAGAGGAGACCAGAGGGAATCAGAGAGGACCAGAGGAGACCAGAGAGGACCAGAAGGGACCAAAGGAGACCAGAGAGGACCAGAAGGGACCAAAGGAGACCAGAGGGAATCAGAGGAGACCAGATAGGACCAAAGGAGACCAGAGAGGACCAGGGGAGACCAGAAAGGGACCAGAGGAGACCAGAGAGGACCAGAGGAGACCAGAGAGGACCAGAAAGGACCAGAAAGGACCAGAAAGGACCAGATAAGTCCAGAGAAGACCAGAGGGAATCAGAGGAGACCAGAGAGGACCAGAAGGGACCAAAGGAATCCAGAGGAGACCAGAGAGGACCAGAGGGAATCAGAGAGGACCAGAGGAGACCAATGGGGACCAGAGAGGACCAGAACGGACCAGAACGGACCAGAACGGACCAAAGGAGACCAGAGGAGATCAGAGAGGACCAGAGGGAATCAGAGAGGACCAGAGGAGACCAGAAGAGACCAAAGGAGACCAGAGAGGACCAACAAGGACCAGAAGGAATCAGAGAGGACCAGACGAGACCAAAGGGAACCACAGGAGACCAGAGGTAACTGTTACCAGGGACATCTTTCCAGCGAGCAGGAGTTCAGTCTCACTGAGTAAAGCTTTGACATTAACGACCATCTGAAGGACAACGCTGCAGCTCAGGGCCTGGAGAGAGAGACAGGCAGGAGAGAGAGACAGACAGGCACTGTTAACTACAAAGCTAACATTATGCTAGTAGGATTCCAGTCAGTAACAGTGCGTTGGGCTGAGAGACAGGAAGTAGAATCTGCCAGGATGTTTAACAACCAGACCAGCAGTGATCAGCCACGCCCCCTCATCAATACAACTGTCACCAACACATGGATGGTCATGTGACCTGTGACCTACATGTGAACAGCAAACTAATCACTTTCTACACGATCAACATATTTGGTAAGGACAGCCTTCGTGGAGTTTCGTACCCCGGAGCTCTTGGAGTTGTTGTAGACGACATCCATGGCCTTTGAGCTGGCGTTGACGGCGTGAGCCAGTTCCTGTTCCAGACTGTGGTGAGACTGAGCCACTTCACGGATACTGAGGCACAAACAAGAGACAAAAACACACATTTCATCCACAGAGACAGAAAACAGAGAAAGTGCCCGAGGAAACGTGATCAGTATACTTGTGTTCAGTGATCAGTGTGCGTCTGAGGACCAGTGATTGATCGATAGCTTTATTGATCACCTGTGGATGAGCGCTCCTGCTGCCTGACCGAATTCGCTGACGAGTGACGCCTCTTCTTCAGAAACAATCTCTGGCTGGGAGGACAGGGGGGTCTGCGGAGGGGGGGTCCGAGGAAACTCACACTTCTGTTTGTCCTCCCACGACTTCAGGGTGCTCTCAAAGGCCTGAACACACACACAGTGGTCAATCGTTACCACCTGATCAGCGACTCAGAGGGTCAGTCAGGTGGGTCTGATCCTCCAACAGTCTCTGAGACGTCCCTGTGAGTCCTCGGGGGTCCGTCCCACCATCAGACTGTATAACAGAAGGGGGCGTGGCTACTGTGACATCACCCGTTGGTTTGTGGACCGCCATCTTGGTTTTTTAGAGCCAGAAGTGATGTTTCCGCATGAAGATGCCCTCTGATTGGTCAGTGAGCAGGTAGCCCCACCCTAAAGCCCCCCACCCCCTCTTCCTGGTGTATCTTCCTCTAAATGGACCATAATTGACTAAATGAACATCCTGCTGTGCTGAAGAAGACTGTGAACTAGAGACTGAGAGCAGAAACTCATCAGGAAAATGTTCACTGAGAAGTCTCCTCATTTCCTCATTGACTTCCATCCAATCAGACTTCTGTTTGGAGCCAGTGGAGTCGCCCCCTGCTGGACACTAGAGAGGAAGCAGCTTTAAGGCTCTTCAGCATCGGCTTCACTGTTCAGACCCAGAGGAGAGAGAGACAGTCAGGTGGGGGTCTGGGTCTGGACTCACCCGGTCCCTGGTGAGGGTCTGGGTCCGGTTCTTGTGGATGATCTTGATGTAACCTGGAGGTTGGACCCAAGCCTCACCGTCCACCTGGACCGGGACGCCCTCATCACCCAGGATGGTTATCTTCACTGTCCGGCACTGAGAGACAGACAGGTCAGAAAGATAGACAGGTCAGAGACACAGGTCAGAGAGACAGACAGGTCAGAGGGACAGGCAGACAGACAGGTGTACCTGTGCGATGCGGTGGTGCTGCAGGTTGATGACTCGGGACACGGCCATCTGCATGCTGCCGAACACGGCGACGACCTCCAGGATCTTATCATCAAAGGACGGAGCTGTGAAGGTCTGAGAGACAGACAGACAGGCAGAGAGACAAACAGAACGCATCACTCATCACTTGACTGCTCAATAAACAGACAGACAGGTAGATGGTCAGACACACAGACAGGTAGACAGGCAGGCAGACAGACAGGTTCAGTTCTCACGTCGTCCTCTTTGGTTCCTCCCCAGAAGTTGGTTCCTCCTGCGTAACTTGGAATGTTCAGCACGGCGATGCCTTGCAGACTTGGCAGAGGGATCGGACGCCCATCACACTAAGACAGACAGACGGCAGTTAAACCTGGTCTGTCCAACAGTCTACAAACCAGCAGGACCAGGTGTCTCACCTCCAGCAGGACCCTCTGTTCCAGATTCTTGTAGGTTCTGTGCAGCAGCTCTTTGGTTCCCAGGACTCCGTACCACATCATGTTCTTAGTGCGACTCCTGTCACAACAACAACTACAGTGGTGAGGATGGTACTGGTGATACTGAGACTACTACTGCTGTACTACCAGTACTACTACTACTGCTGTACTACCAGTACTACTACTAATACTACTACTGTACTACCAGTACTACTACTACTGCTGTACTACCAGTACTACTACTACTGTACTACCAGTACTACTACTACTGCTGTACTACCAGTACTACTACTAATACTGTACTACCAGTACTACTACTGCTGTACCACCAGTACTACTACTACTGCTGTACTACCAGTACTACTACTAATACTACTACTGTACTACCAGTACTACTACTACTGCTGTACTACCAGTACTACTACTACTGCTGTACTACCAGTACTACTACTAATACTACTACTGTACTACCAGTACTACTACTACTGCTGTACTACCAGTACTACTACTACTACTGTACTACCACTACTACTACTAATACTACTACTGTACTACCAGTACTACTACTACTGCTGTACTACCAGTACTACTACTAATACTACTACTGTACTACCAGTACTACTACTACTGCTGTACTACCAGTACTACTACTACTGCTGTACTACCAGTACTACTACTACTACTGTACTACCAGTACTACTACTACTAATACTACTACTGTACTACTACTGCTGTACTACCAGTACTACTACTACTGCTGTACTACCAGTACTACTACTAATACTACTACTGTACTACCAGTACTACTACTACTACTGTACTACCAGTACTACTACTAATACTGTACTACCACTACTACTACTAATACTACTACTGTACTACCAGTACTACTACTACTAATACTACTACTGTACTACTACTGCTGTACTACCAGTACTACTACTACTGCTGTACTACCAGTACTACTACTACTACTACTGTACTACCAGTACTACTACTAATACTACTACTGTACTACCAGTACTACTACTACTACTGTACTACCAGTACTACTACTACTAATACTACTACTGTACTACCAGTACTACTACTACTACTGTACTACCAGTACTACTACTAATACTACTACTGTACTACCAGTACTACTACTACTACTGTACTACCAGTACTACTACTAATACTACTACTGTACTACCAGTACTACTACTACTAATACTACTACTGTACTACTACCAGTACTACTACTACTACTGTACTACTAGTACTACTACTAATACTACTACTGTACTACCAGTACTACTACTACTACTACTGTACTACCAGTACTACTACTAATACTACTACTGTACTACCAGTACTACTACTACTACTGTACTACCAGTACTACTACTAATACTACTACTGTACTACCAGTACTACTACTACTAATACTACTACTGTACTACTACCAGTACTACTACTACTACTGTACTACCAGTACTACTACTAATACTACTACTGTACTACCAGTACTACTACTACTGCTGTACTACCAGTACTACTACTACTACTACTACTACTGTACTACTACTGTACTACTACTGCTGTACTACCAGTACTACTACTACTAATACTACTACTGTACTACTACTGCTGTACTACCAGTACTACTACTACTGCTGTACTACCAGTACTACTACTACTAATACTACTACTGTACTACTGTACTACTACTGCTGTACTACCAGTACTACTACTACTACTAATACTACTACTGTACTACTACTGCTGTACTACCAGTACTACTACTACTAATACTACTACTGTACTACTACTGCTGTACTACCAGTACTACTACTACTAATACTACTACTGTACTACTGTACTACTACTGCTGTACTACCAGTACTACTACTACTAATACTACTACTGTACTACTGTACTACTACTGCTGTACTACCAGTACTACTACTACTAATACTACTACTGTACTACTGTACTACTACTGCTGTACTACCAGTACTACTACTAATACTACTACTGTACTACTGTACTACTACTGCTACTAATAAGTACCTGCACTTCTCTGGATGTTCGTCTCTCTTGTTGTTGAAGTCCAGAGAGATTTTAGCGTCCAGTCCGATTCCAAAATAATTGTTCATCACACATTTCTCAGTATAGCAGTCCCTAAACACAGAGAGACAGACAGGTCAGAGAGACAGACAGGTGAGGCAGACAGAGAGACGGACAGTGTCTTACATGTTGTCGGGGTCACAGCTGAACGGGTCGGCGTTGACCAACAGTCGACTGATGACAGAGCTGCTGGAGAGAGAACCTGAGATACCTCTGAGACCTACACACACACACACACACACACACACACACACACACACACACACACAGGTAAACGTCATGATGTCATGATAAGTTAAACTTCCTGCCTCACCTGGGGCATCTTACCTGGATAGAGGATCTTCGTGTTGAGCATGGGCATGTTGTCCCTACTTCCTGTCTGGACAGGAAGTGACGCAGAGCTGCCCAATGACAGACTGCCTTTACTGATCAGCTTCTCACAGGGCGTCTTACTGACTGCAGAGAGACAGGTAGAGAGACAGACAGAGTGGTGTTGCACTGTGACATAAACTCTTTGTGATTAAGTCGCTCGTTGTTTCTCTGCTTTGTTGTTTTGTCGCTTTAAAGCGACATCAAACAACCCTTCCTGCTCACACCTTTCACATTAAAAGCTCTCCAGCAGCTCAAAAGGCATAAAGCTTTTAATGTGAAACATCAACAGGAGCGGCCATCTCACTGCATGGGACTTCAGACTGATGTGAGTTATTTGAATCCGCACCAGAGGAGCTGTGTCCTTTCCTGGGGGACAGGCGCAGGGTGAGTGTGGGGACCCTCAGCAGCCCCCGGCTGTCAGGGAGGTGTTTCTGGCCCGACCTGGACAAAGAACACTTTGAAGGACTCCTGAACCCGACCAACACGTCCTCTGTGGAGACGGCAGAGCTCCTCGGGCACCAGGGGTGGATGAGACTCACCCTGAGGTGCTGAAGGGTCTGGACAGCATTGGGCTGTACGGGACGGTACCTGGGGGAGGGGGGGGTCATGGGAGTTTGAACATCCAGTCTACATGTGTTTGGGGGACTGGGGGGGTGCTGTGAGGTACGGGGCCACCACAGTGAGAGCCGTGTCCACGTCCTCGGCACAAAGTCAGATCCGTTCGCAGTGGGTGTTGGACTGAGTCATCAGAGCTCAGACCGGATGAGGGGAAGAGATTGTCCTGTTTGGGAACCTCAGAGTTTCAGATCCAGTGATCCTGTTGGCGTCCTCAGACCAGGACCAGACAGTACCAGTACCACAAACAGTACCAGTACCGCAAACAGTCCCAGTACCGCAAACAGTCCCGGTCCGGCTTACAGTCCCGGTCCCGCTAACAGTTCCAGTACCGCAAACAGCACCGGTCCCGCTAACAGTCCCAGTACCGCAAACAGTCCCAGTCCGGCTTACAGTCCCGGTCCCGCTAACAGTCCCAGTACTGCAAACAGTCCCGGTCCCGCTAACTACCGGTAGTACCACTGACCTCTGCGTGTGTTGTGGTGTTTGTTGCTGGAGGTCGACTGCAGAGACGTCTTGTCGTCCTCCTCTTCCTCCTCTTCTTCCTCCTCTACCAGACCCTCCTCTTCCTCAGCTCGGCTCAGAGAGAAGAGCTGCTGCTGAGTCTGAGCGTTCTGCTCGTCCACAGCTGGAGACAGAGATACTGCATCAGTACTGCATCAGTACTACGTCAGTACTGCATCAGTACTGCGTCAGTACTACATCAGTACAGCATCAGTACTGCGTCAGTACTACATCAGTACAGCATCAGTACTGCGTCAGTACTGCATCAGTACTACGTCAGTACTGCATCAGTACTGCGTCAGTACTACATCAGCACAGCATCAGTACTGCGTCAGTACTGCATCAGTACTACGTCAGTACTGCATCAGTACTGCGTCAGTACTACGTCAGTACAGCATCAGTACTGCGTCAGTACTGCATCAGTACTACGTCAGTACTGCATCAGTACTGCGTCAGTACTACATCAGTACAGCATCAGTACTGCATCAGTACTGCATCAGTACTACGTCAGTACTGCATCAGTACTGCGTCAGTACTACATCAGTACGGCATCAGTACTACGTCAGTACTGCATCAGTACTGCGTCAGTACTACATCAGTACTACGTCAGTACTACATCAGTACAGCATCAGTACTGTATCAGTACTACATCAGTACTACGTCAGTACTACATCAGTACAGCATCAGTACTACATCAGTACTGCATCAGTACTACATCAGTACAGCATCAGTACTGCATCAGTACTACGTCAGTACTACATCAGTACTGCATCAGTACTACATCAGTACTACATCAGTACTGCATCAGTACTACATCAGTACAGCATCAGTACAGCATCAGTACTGTCAGTACTACATCAGTACTACAGTACTGCATCAGTACTACATCAGTACTACATCAGTACTGCATCAGTACTACAGTACTGCATCAGTACTACATCAGTACTACATCAGTACTACATCAGTACTACATCAGTACTACATCAGTACTACAGCACTACAGTACTGATGTTGTACTGCGTCAGTACTGCATCAGTACTGCGTCAGTACTACATCAGTACTACAGTACTGCATCAGTACTGCGTCAGTACTACATCAGTACTACAGTACTGCATCAGTACTGCGTCAGTACTACATCAGTACTACAGTCCTGCTACAGTACTGCATCAGTACTGCGTCAGTACTACATCAGCACCACAGTACTACATCAATACTGTGTCAGTACTGCATCAGTACTACAGCACAACAGTACTGATGTTGTACTGCGTCAGTACTGCATCAGTACTGCGTCAGTACTACATCAGTACCACAGTACTACATCAATACTGTGTTAGTACTGCATCAGTACTACAGCACAACAGTACTGATGTTCTACTGCGTCAGTACTGCATCAGTACTGCGTCAGTACTACATCAGTACTACAGTACTACATCAGTACTGCGTCAGTACTACATCAGTACTACAGTACTGCATCAGTACTGCGTCAGTACTACATCAGTACCACAGTACTACATCAATACTGTGTCAGTACTACATCAGTACCACAGTACTACATCAATACTGTGTCAGTACTACATCAGTACCACAGTACTACATCAATACTGTGTCAGTACTGCATCAGTACTACATCAGTACTGCATCAGTACTGCATCAGTATTACATCAGTACTACAGTACCTGTCTGTCTGCCTGCCTGTCTCACCTTTCTCCGTGTGCTGGATGACCTGTCTGTCTGCCTGCCTGTCTCACCTCTCTCCGTGTGCTGGATGACCTGTCTGTCTGCCTGCCCGTCTCACCTCTCTCCGTGTGCTGGATGACCTGTCTGTCTGCCTGCCCGTCTCACCTCTCTCCGTGTGCTGGATGACCTGTCTGTCTGCCTGCCCGTCTCACCTCTCTCCGTGTGCTGGATGACCTGTCTGTCTGCCTGCCCGTCTCACCTCTCTCCGTGTGCTCGATGACCTGTCTGATGGCCTTCTTCAGGCTGTTGGCTCTCAGCATCAGCTGCTCTCGAGGTTTAAAGATGGCGGCCGCTGCAGAGGAGGAGGCGCTGGTCCGAGGGGAGCAGGGGGCGTGAGGAGGAGGATGAGGATGAAGATGAAGAGGAGGCGGTGCGATTCCCTCGGACTCTTCCTGCTCCTCGGCGATGGTGGGCGGCGGGGCCGGGGGGGGCAGGGGGGACGCCTGAGACTCCTCATTCAGAGTCTTCAGCAGAGAGTCCAGCTTCTCCTTCAACACACCACACTGACACAGACAGAACCAGGATCAGAACCAGGACCAGGACCAGGACCAAGACCAAGACCAAGACCAGGACCAGGACCAGGACCAAGACCAAGACCAAGGCCAAGACCAGGACCGGGACCAGGATCACAACCTCCACAGACGGCCCAGTGTTTCTTCTCACTGACTGTAAACATGAACTACAGTGAGCCCTCACCTTCTTGGCCACGGCCTCCGACTCCTCTGAACTCTCCGTGTTCTTCTCGTACGCTTTTCCAACACGAGCCACAAAATCCTTCACCGTCTCACACAGGACCCTGAACGCACCACACACACAGATCATTATCATTATCAATAGGCAGGCAGGCAGACAGGCAGACAGGCAGACAGACAGACAGACAGACAGACAGACAGGCAGACAGGCAGACAGGCAGACAGGCAGGCAGGCAGGCAGGCAGGCAGACGTACTTGGCGGAGGAGATGACCACAGAGTGCTGGTCTGAGGTCAGGATCTTGGTCAGGTGAGCAGCCACTGAGTCCTCATAGGTCAGAATCTGCTGAACCTGAATCAGAGCACACAGAGGGGGGGGGGGGGGTTCACTCACTCATTCATTTATTCAATTCAATTCAAAAAACTTTATTTGTCCCCAGGGGGCAATTAAAAGGCACATAGAGCAGGCAGTGCAACAAGGACGAAACACTACAGCAGCAGACAAGACAGGCGGAACGGCTGTAGCACAAAAGGATAGAAATGAAAAATAAAGGTAAACGTATTTCTATTTTATCTATTTAATGAAAAATAAATAAAATAGAATGAAGGCAAACTCAAAACTTAAATAAAGTAAAGCTTAACGAACTAAATTGTGGTTAACGCTCCAAATGCTAAAATGTTGACAAAGTAAGAACATGAGAATAAACATTAAATTACAGGGTGCAAATTGGCAATGAGGCGGGTCGGCACGAGTTCACCGTAAGGATCAGTACAAATCAGAGTCCTGCAGTGATGTAAGTTTATGTCCAGGTGGGAAGTGGGCCGTGTGGATCTGCAGTCATCCGTATACCTCGTATCCTCGATGAAGAGCCGCGGTGAGAGGACGCAGCGGTGGAGGTGTTATTGACCGGCACTCTGTGACCTATGGGTTAAGCGGTCTAGTCCACAGGGTGAGTCGATCATCCAGGTGGAAGCGGGAGGAGAGTTTGTTGGCCAGGATGTGAGGCTGAAGGGCACCGAATGCCGAGGAGAAGTCAGCAAATAGGAAATAGAGGAGTCTCGCTGAAGTGTCGGGGCGCTCCAAGGGTGTGTGTAAGGTGTCTAGGATGGATATTTTGGCATCGTCCACGCCTCTGCTCGTACGATATGCAAATTGGGGAGGGTTGATCAGTGAGTTGGTTACTCCGATGATGTGTTGTGTTACTGTCCTCTCCATAGCCTTCATCACGAGGGAGGTGAGAGCCACAGGTCTACTTTGGTGGTACTCTTCTTGGGGACGGGGATCACTGTGGAGTGTTTCCACAACTGGGGAACTGGACAGCTGTCAATGGATCTCTGGATCAGGATCTGAAATACACCTCCCAGCTGCTCAGCACAGTACCTCAGAACACGACCGCTGATGTTGTCTGGGCCAGGTGAGCCGGTCTCTGTGGTCCTCCTCGGGGCTCTCCCCACATCCTCTATGCTGAAGGTGAGTGCGGAGGTACTGGGTTGAAGTGTGCTCTCGATCACTTCTAGCTGGGTGGTGTTGTCTTTCTTGAATCTGGTGTAGAAGGAGTTGAGGTCGTTGAGGAGAGATGCGTGGCTGCTACCGTCCACGTAGATGGTATTTGGGCAGGTGGTAGCGATATTCAAAGCGGCCCTGCCGAGCTGAGGAGGTTCCCCTGTGTGAATTATCCTCCACTTTGCTTTTGCTTCTGCTTGGCTGTTTTTTTTTTACTTTTTATTTATGAGAATTTTTACATTGGCAAAAGTAAACAAACACAATACAGAACGAACATATGAGGTCATGGGATGAAAATGAGTCAAGGCAAGTTTAGCATCTTTACGATGTACTGACACACACAGTAAAGTTAAATATCCGTCTCATTGGCTAAATAAATACACCATTTTTCCCACCGTTTTTTTCCCAGTTCTTTTTGGAGTGGTATGGAGTGGGTCATCTGTTCTAAGAGATGTAGATGTTTCTGCTTGGCTGTTTTAATGGCACGCTGAACTTCTCCATTCTCTTTCTTCTCCAGTTCAGAGCCAGTGAAAAAGACCTTCTTCTTCTTACTGAGGATTTCCTTGAGCTCCTTGAGCTCCAGGGTTTATTGTTGGGGAAGATTGTGACAGTTTTGGAGGGAATGATGCTGTCCACACAGAAAGAGACATATGAAGAGACTTGCTCATTGATGTTGCTGGAGGGACTTAAGAGGTTATTCCAGTCTGTGCACTCAAAGCATCCTTGGAGAGCTAGAACGCTATCTTTGGTCCACTAGTAACTTTTTTAGCCCTCCTTATAATGGGAATGTATGCTGGAACGAGTAGGATAGTGTGGTGGCAGAGCCCAGAGGGGGGAGTGCAACGGACCTTTATGCATCTGGAACTGACCCATAGCATTTGTCTAGTGTCTTCTCCTGGCGGGTGGTACCTGTGACATACAGCTGAAAACCTTTAAAGGCTTTCCCAGGGACGCTCCAGTTTGTTTAGTGAGTTCACGACGTGTTCAGTGGCAGCGTTAGCTTTGGGATGGATGTAGTTCTCTGGGTAAATAGGAGGGGCGAAGGGAGACGGCCAAGAGCTCAATGTCCGTGGTGCAGTTTGTCCCTAACAACGACCATAGAGACACACACGGCCACCATGTTGTTCACCAGTTTCCGTAAAAGCAAGAATTGAGGCAGTCCTGTATAGTTGTTTACGTCTCCCACTTTAATCTGGCTCTTACTCC